>NC_048581.1:20163992-20293992 GCF_013265735.2 Oncorhynchus mykiss | reverse complement strand
AGAAACAGACGCCTCATAAGTCCTCAACTGGCAGCTTCATTAAATAGTACCCACAAAACACCAGTCTCAACGTCAACAGTGAAGAGGCAACTGCGGGATGCTGGCCTTCTAGGTAGAGTTGCAAAGAAAAAGCCTCATCTTAGACTGGCCAATAAAAATAAAAGATTAAGATGGGCAAAAGAACACAGACACTGGACAGACGAACTGCCAATAGTTTCCTGCTACAATGGTAATTTACAACAGTAACAATGTCAGTAGTGTATGTAGTAGTGATTGGCAGCTGGCAGCCCGCGGGACAGATGAGCCGATTAAATGTGGGCCGCAGCCTCCCAAGTGCGCAGCGGTCTAAGGCACTGCATCGCAGTGCTTGAGGCGTCACTACAGACCCGGGTTTGATCCCAGGCTGTGTCACAACCAGCCAAGACCGCAAGTCCCATAATGCGGTGCACAATTGGCCCAGTGTCGTCCGGTTTAGGGGAGGGTCTGGCTGGGGGGCTGTACTTGGCTCATTGCGCTCTAGCGACTCCTTGTTACCCCTGGTCTGTGGTTGTGAGGCCAGTTGGATGTACGGCCAAATTTTCTAAAATGCCGTTGGAGGTGGCTTATGGTAGAGAAATTAACATTACATTCTCTAGCAACAGCTCTGGTGGACATTGCTGCTGTCAGCATGCCAATTGCACACTCCCTCGAAACTTGAGACATCTGTGGTATTGTGTTGTGTGACAAAACTGCACATTTTCAAATCCCAGCACAACGTGCACCTGTGTAATGATCATGCTGTTTAATCAGCTTCTTGATATGCCACACCTGTCAGGTGGATGGATCATCTTGATAAAGGAGAAATGCTCACTAACAGGGATGTAAACAAATTTGTGCACAAATTGTGAGAGAAATACACTTTCTGGGATCTTTTATTTCTGTTCATGAAACATGGGACCAACACTTTACATGTTGCGTTCATATTTTTCCTCAGTTTATATAGCATTTCTCAACTTCTTTCAGCTAAAAAAACCTCACCTTCTCTCCAGTCATAGCGAATGGTGCATTGAACCACTGTTCAAAGGTACTGCAGCTCTTAAAGATGGTGGGCAGGAGAAAGTTGAGCAGGGCCCAGAGCTCAGGCAGCTTGTTCTGGAGCGGTGTCCCCGTTAGGAGCACTCTCCTGGGGGCCAGGTAGTGAGTGTTGAGGACCTGGGTCAGCTTACAGTGGTGGTTCTTCATCCGGTGGCCCTCGTCCACGATCATGTACTTCCACCGGATCTGTGGGGGGAGAGGGAGTGGAGGAGGAGAGAGAGAGAGGGGGAGAGAGAGAGAGAGAGAGGGGGAGAAAGAGGGTTGGGGAGTACGAGAAGACAGAAAGAGGGTGTATGGGTCATCAGTCAAATGGTCATGGTGAGAGTTGTTCAGAATCATGCTGGAGGTAGAGTGTGTGTCAGTGTGTTACCTTGGCTAGGACCTGTTTATCCTTGATGATGTACTCATAGGTAGTGAGGAGAACGTTGAACTTGCCGCTGCGTAGCTGGGGGATGAAGGCCCTTCTGGCCTGAGGGGAACCCTACAGAGACAACATGAAGGACAGGAACTCGGATTTAACTTGACATTAATGAATTAATTAAATGAATAATTACTAGAATGGCGTGACATTACATTTGTATTCATAATAGGCCTAGTTGTTGTTGTTCTGGCTGCAAGTGATACACTTTTGATTTGAATGCATTATAGACAGGCTTCCACACGGCCGCCCATATGGCTGTATTTCAGGACCCCAAGTAATCAGTGTTTCCATGGTTACCATATAGTTGGCGGAAGGTTAGCTGCTCCAACTCACCTTGTAGGAGACTTTCACTACAGACGGAGCCCACTTGTCAAACTCATACACCCAGTTAGAGAGAGTTCTGTCAATATGAGAAGAGAGGAAAACAGAGGGCCAAACTTACCTAAGCAAACAAATAGCACTGTACCCATAGCGATAGATACATATATATTACTATTCTATTTCTATTTTAATTATGACTTTTTAATTATGCGACTGTACCAAACCTTACCCACCCCTCTCTCCGGATCATTGTTTCCCTCTCATTAGTACTGTACTCCATCATATCATGTATGACAGTCACGTTAAGTGTACTATGAATACAGTTACAATTAAAGGGACAGTACTCTTCAAAAGTCCCACACCATCAGTTGTGTATACCCAGCTATATACTTGTCCGTCAACCACAAATTAATGGATAAAATAAGCACAGGAAATCTGGAAATGATGTGGAGCTTATGTCTTCCATTCATTTTGGACTGTGGCACATAGCTGAATCTACAAAACGGCCTGTGACACGGACTTACAGTAGCTCAACATACGACCAATGTTGGGGTCTTGAAAACGTGATTGATTTTGGAGTGTAATGTCCCTTTAAAGTTTAATTGTAATTGAAGCCATGGTTCTCCGTGCGTGGCAGAGCGGTACAGTACTCACGAGAGCGGTACTATGATGAGGAAAGGTCCGTTGACTCGTTTGTTCTCCATCAGGTACGTGATGAGAGCGATGGTCTGGATGGTCTTTCCTAGTCCCATCTCATCAGCCAGGATACCATTCAGATTGTTGTTGTAGAGAGACACCAGCCACTCCAGACCTTTAATCTGAGGGAGGGAGGGACAAACAGTTTGAGTGGAAAGGACAGACAAGGAAAGAAAGAGGAGAGAGGAGAGAGACAAGGAGAGGAAGAGGAGAGAGAATCAACAGAGGAAGACAAAGGACAATGTCAGCCAGCCAAAATTATACAGGTTGGTCTGGGTCTCTTCTAATGACTTAAGAAAGTAAATGTCACTTCTCAGGCTTATTCAGCCTCTTGTCAGTGCTCCTTCACCTGGTACTGTTTCAGTTGTCCGTTGATGAGTATAGTGGACTGTTTCTCCACTCTCTCAGTGACAGCATGGGCCACAGCGTAATAAGACTGGAGTCCCCGAGCGAACGCTGCCTCTGCACTGTTATACTCATCATCCACATCCTGTTTAGCGTGCCTAGGGACGGAACCAGGGAAGAAACAGTGGCTGAATGGCTTTAATGCAATCACTGTAGCACTTTGAGATAGTTTTTCAATGTAAAACGTGTTATAAATTCAATGTATTATTATTTATTATTACATATTGGCATGAGCCCTATAAAGTAAGTGTGCTATTTAAAAAGAATTCTAGCGCTATGAGAGACAAGCATCTTTAGCTGGAAAATTCACTCCGTCATTGATAAGGATTTGCAAGTCAGCAAAACAGCATTAGGGTCAATTTCTCACTGAATATTATATGGAACGTTTGACCCCAAACCTGAATTGTAGGCATTTCTGTCTTTATGGCTTATTTAAATATATCCAATGTGTAGGCAGGAGTGTACAACAGGTGAATCTCAATTGTGTCTCCTTGTACCCTTTCTTCTTGCCTCCTCAAAACACATTGGAGAAGGTCAGAGGTTTGAGATTCACCCAATTCCTCACTGAAAATCAATGTTTCTTTTGACTCAGACCCTGAATCATGCACCAGACATTTCAAATCAAATCATCTAATCTAAATGTATTTGTCACATGCTTTGTAAACAGCAGGTGTGGACTAACAGTTAAATGCCTACTTATGGGCCCTTCCAAACAATTTCAAAGTCAAATCACGTCTCAATTTTAGAAACACTTAAAATAAGGTCTGTGTTTCGTGTAGGCTTACATGACATTTTGATAACCATGTAAATCTCTCTCGGACAAGGTGACTTTTAATCAATATATTTATCTCTATTTCCTATGCTTCGAAAATGCTACATTAGGAGCTCATTAGCATTCAATTTTTGGGGGGTAAATACAGGCGAATATATTGATAGAGAGATTTCCACGGTGATCAAAATATCATGTAAGCCTACCCGAAACACAGCCCTTATTTTAAGTCTTTCTAAAATCTAGACGTGGGAAAAAGGAATGGTGACTATTGGAACCATTTCCCTGCTTGACCGCTAGGTTTTATGGGTATTATGACTCTATAGGGACCCAGGTGTAGTGTGCTCACTCTATGATGTGTCGTACGTCCACCTCTGATACTTCTTCACTGTCTGGGTCTGGGATCTTCTTCTTCTTCTCCTCTAACCCCACTAACACTGGGAGGACCACTACTGGAGGCACTGCCGGCTGGGGCTCCTCCTCTTCCTCCTGACAGGCCAATGACAGGCCAGGGGCGGGACAACAACAACCTGTCAATCACCACTCAGACAGACTGGTCATAGCTTTGGTACAGAGAGAGTGTGGAATTAATCTAGTCTTTATGACTGTTCAACCAATTCAGTTGATTTGGTTCCTACTTGTAGCGTTTTCATCCTGTAATCTGTATAATAAGAGTTTAGTCATGGTTGGGTACTATCTTTTATGACCCAACCCACCTCCTCCTCTTCCGATCCACTGTCTTCACTGTCAGAGCGAGGGGCCACCTCGTACCTGGAACAGCAGAAAACATCCGTATTACAACCACAAACATACCTTTACCCCCTCTAAAATATACCCCTAAAAACCTAATAGGCCCATCTCATCCTCCTCCTCCAGCCTCGTACCCAGGGTTCATCTCCAGCCATGTGTCCAGCTGTCCAGCTTTAGGAGCGTCCGCCCCTGTCAGGATGTTACCACTTTCCACGTGGATCACCTTCACTGGTAGGTCACTCATCTGGGACGTCTCATCTAGAGGCTGGAGGGAGGGGGAGCGAGTCAGAAAAACACTGGATGCTGACATTGAAGGGGAAATATACTATTCTTGGCGTCTACAAATACTGATAATTTTTTGCATTTTACTAGGATCCCCATTAGCTGCTGCTAACACATCAGCTACTCTCCCTGGATGTCTCTGGACACTGATGCAGATACCTGCTGAACCATGACTATTTTAAACTATTGTTTTATTTCACCTTTATTTAACCAGGTAGGCCAGTTGAGAACAGGTTTATTTAACCAGGTAGGCCAGTTGAGAACAGGTTTATTTAACCAGGTAGGCCAGTTGAGAACAGCTTTATTTAACCAGGTAGGCCAGGTGAGAACAGGTGTATTTAACCAGGTAGGCCAGTTGAGAACACCTTTATTTAACCAGGTAGGCCAGTTGGGAACACCTTTATTTAACCAGGTAGGCCAGTTGAGAACAAGTTCTCATTTACAATTGTGACCCGGCCAAGATAAAGCAAAGCAGTTCGACACATACAACGACACAGAGTTACACATGGAGTAAAACAAAAGTACAGTCAATAACACAATAGAAAGTCTATATACAGTGTGTGCAAATGGAGTAAGGAGGTAAGGCAATAAATCGTCCATAGTAGCGAAGTAATTACGATTTAGCACATTAACACTGGAGTGACAGATGTGCAGATGATGATGTGCAAGTAGAAATACTGGTGTGCAAAAGAACAAAAAAGTAAATAAAAACAATATGGGGATGAGGTAGGTAGTTGGATGGGCTATTTACAGATGGGCTGTGTACAGCTGCAGCGATCGGTAAGCTGCTCAGATAGCTGGTGATTAAAGTTAGTGAGGGAGATATGTCTCCAACTTCAGCGATTTTTGCAATTTGTTCGAGTCATTGGCAGCAGAGAACTGGAAGGAAAGGCGGCCTAAGGAGGTGTTGGCTTTGATGGGTGTTGCTATGGTAACCAGTGAGCTGAGATAAGGCAGAGCTTTACCTCGCAAAGACTTATAGATAACCTGGAGCCAGTGGGTTTGGCGACGAATATGTAGCGAGGGCCAGCCGACGAGAGCATACAGGTCGCAGTGGTGGGTGGTATATGGGGTTTTGGTGACAAAACGGATGGCACTGTGATAGGCTGCATCCAGTTTGCTGAGTAGAGTGTTGGAGGCTATTTTGTAAATGACACTACCGAAGCCGAGGATCGGTAGGATAGTCAGTTTTACAAGGCTATGTTTGGCAGCATGAGTGAAGGAGGCTTTGTTGCGAAATAGGAAGCCAATTCTAGATTTAATTTTGGATTGGAGATGCTTAATATGAGTCTGGAAATAGAGTTTACAGTCTATCCAGACACCTAGGTATTTGTAGTTGTCCACATATTCTAAGTCAGAACCGTCCAGAGTAGTGATGCTAGTCGGGCGGGCAGGTGCGGGCAGCGATCGGTTGAAGAGCATTCATTTAGTTTTACCTGTATTTATGAGCAGTTGGGAGGCCACGGAAGGAGTGTTGTATGGCATTGAAGCTTGTTAGGAGGTTTGTTAACAGTGTCCAAAGAAGGGCCAGATGTATACAGAATGGTGTCGTCTGCGTAGAGGTGGATCAAGGAATCACCCGCAGGAAGAGCAACATCATTGAGATATACAGAGAAAAGAGTCGGCCTGAGAATTGACCCTGTAGTACCCTCATAGAGACTGCCAGAGGTCCGGACAACAGGCCGTCTGATTTGACACACTGAACTCTATCTGAGAAGTAGTTGGTGAACCAGACGAGGAAGTCATTTGCGAAACTAAGGCTGTTGAGTCTGTAGATAAGAATACGGTGATTGACAGAGTCGAAAGCCTTGGCCAGGTCGTTGAAGACGACTGCACAGTACTGTCTTTTATCTATGGCGGTTATGATATCGTTTAGTACCTTGAGCGTGGCTGAGGTGCACCCGTGAGCAGCTCGGAAACCGGATTGCACAGCGGAGAAGGTACGGTGGAATTCGAAATGGTCAGGGATCTGTTTGTTAACTTGGCTTTCGAAGACTTGAAAGGCAGGGAAAGATGTATATAGTTCTGTAACAGTTTGGGTCTAGAGTGTCACCCCCTTCAAAGAGGGGGATGACCGCGGCAGCTTTCCAATATTTAGGAATCTCGGACAATACGAAAGAGTTTAAACAGACTAGTAATAGGGGTTGCAACAATAGTTGGCGGAACATTTTAGAAAGAGAGGGTCCAGATTGTCTAGCCCAGATGATTTGTACAGGTCCAGGTTTTGCAGCTATTTCAGAACATCAGCTAAGGAGAAGCTGGGGAGGCTTGGGCAAGTAGCTGCGGGGGTGCGGAGCTGTTGGCCGGGGTTCTGGTAGCGAGGAGGAAAGCATGGCCAGCCGTAGAGAAATGCTTCTTGAAGTTCTCGATTATCATGGATTTATCGGTGGTGACATTGTTTCCTAACCTCAGTGCAGGGGGCAGCTGGGAGGAGGTGCTCTCATTCTCCATGGAATTTACAGTGTCCCAAAACCTTTTGGAGTTAGAGCTACAGGATGCAAATTTCCGCTTGAAAAAGCTAGACTTTGCTTTCCTGACTGACTGTGTGTATTTGTTCCTGACTTCCCTGAAAAGTTGCATATCGTGGGGACTATTCAATGCTAGTGCAGTACGCCACATAATGTTTTTGTGCGGTCAAATTCTATGTCTAGTAGTACTGTATAACAACAGGGAACATACTGGTAACCATAGTGATGTATCTATAACAGTGTACTGTAGATTGGTTATGAAAAAGTATGAACATATATGCACTCATTACAGTAAGTTTCTCTGGATACGAGCATCTGATAAATGACTCAAATGTCCAGTACGTTAGTTTAATATCCCACTCACTTCTCCATCAGGTCCCAGTACAGGAGTCTGACCCTCAGCGTTCTCCAGCTTCTGTAGGAAAGACATCCACACATCAGTGTGTTTATCACACTCACAACCACATCTACACACCGACTCTATCAACTACCTACAGAGACTAGTGCTGACGACAGCTCACAACCACATCTACACACACAAATTCCTCAGGAGATCCCAGTCAGGTTGAAACCTCGTCTGTCATGTGTCCGTCTCAACGAATCACTACATGAACATATCAGTCATGGGCATAATGACCCTCTCTCTCTCTCTCTCATACCTTCTTCTTCTTCCTCTTCTTCTTCTTCTCTTTGAGGGCCTGTACCAGCTTGTGAGCCCGGACCAACTCAGTGAGGTTGGCCACGTACTCATCCGTCTGCTGCAGCAGGTAGGCCAGACGCTTGTCCTTCTTCTGGTCAATCAGTTTACGGTAGCCCTCCTCATCCTCAGCCTAGAGAGGGAGAGGGTGGAGAGAGAGAGAGAGAGAGAGTGGGGGAGATATTCAGACAAAACTCATTGATGTGAGATGGATGAGTCTGTGTGCGGGAATCAGAGTAGAGAGAGTAGTGTAAAGTAATGTGCATTGTAAGAGCGTGTTTCCACATTAGTGTGTGTCTTTGTATACACATAAGTGTGTGTCTAAGTACGGGAAAGAGTATGAGTGTTTGCACGTGTGTGTCTTTATACACACACAAGTGTGTGAATAAGAATATGTACTGTCTGTCTATGTATGTAATGGTCCTCACCATCAGCCTCCTCATCCTCTCCTTCTCGATGCGCTCGTTCTCCTTCTTCTGCTCGCGCTCTGTGTTGGCGTGGTATGTGGCCACGGCCTTGGTGGCTTTCTGGATCTTAGCTGTGATAGAGCGGTGGTACTCCTTAAAGTCTTTGGCGTGGGCCAGGATAATGCTCAGATACTCCTGGAGACAGACGGGATGAGAGTCAGTATTCAGTTCTGTCCCATAGCAAGCATTTCTAGCTGGCGTGGTGGTACTGCTGCTACTACTACTACTGCTGCTTCTAATCCTGAGCAAGGCAGTTAACCCACTGGTCCCCGGGCGCCGAAGACGTGGATGCCGATCAAGGCAGCTCTCCCGCACCTCTCTGATTCAGAGGGGTTGGGTTAAATGTGGAAGACACATTTCAGTTGAAGGCATTCGTTTGTTCCACATGACTAGATATCCCCCTTCCCCTTTCCTACTGCTACTACTGATTAACATAATGTATCTAATAACTTTTGTTTTTATGACGAACAGCAAAAGAGTGAAATATATTAGAGTGAGATATACTTCTCCCAAATATCCTCATTGCGGATAAAAGGAGTTCAAATAATCTAAACTTCATAAAGGATGTTATCTGACATTGTGCCTTGAAAAGCACAACACTTCCCGCAAATAATCTCCATTGTAAATAGTTCTTAGTCTAGAAGCAGGTGTAACCCGGCCCCAGGTTTGTGTTAGTCTACCTGGTGTTTCTGTCGACGTTTACGCTCCTGTTCGATCTTCTGCTGTTTCTCCAGTTTCTCTGTGATGCGGGCTTCTCGTAGGGACTGGCGCTTGCTCCTCTTGTAGGCCTTCGCATCCAGAGCTGTCTCCAGAGCGGTGTCCCTACGCATACACACCACTACCTCCTGACGCAGCTGTGGGGTTGGAAGAGACCGGAGGCAGGAGAAATGTGGATATAAATGCATCATCATCATCGTCCCCATCATGTGTGGGAATACTGTAGGGGAGAGGGTCTCAACAGGCTCCAGTGTTTTCAGGACTGTTTCAACTGCACAACATAGTTAAAGAGTCATGACTGTTTATAGGACTTCTGTTATGTCATTGTAATGACAGTGTCATGTAGCCGTTATGAAGGGTCATTGTAATGACAGTGTCATGTAGACGTTATGAGGGGTCATTGTAATGACAGTGTAATGTAGCCGTTATGAAGGGTCATTGTAATGACAGTGTCATGTAGCCGTTATGAAGGGTCATTGTAATGACAGTGTCATGTAGACGTTATGAAGGGTCATTGTAATGACAGTGTCATGTAGACGCTACGAAGGAGTGCTGCAGTACAACACAGTCCTGTGTGTGATCCGCAGGGCGGGCCAGTAGTCTACCTGTCTCTGGAAGTTGAGCAGCTGGAGGGCCTTGAGTTCGATGGTGGCCTTGGTCCTCAGGTCTCCAGCCAGAGAGCCAGGGAGGTTCTCCAACTCAGCTATACGATGGGTGATACGAGCCTGCAGTCTGGAGATACCACAGAGACACGAGATAGGGAGGAGGGAGGGAGAGAAAGGAGAGCAAGAGAGAGAGACACAGAGAGAGAGAGAGAAAAGTAGAGAGGGGGATAGTATGAGAGACAGACAGTACTAGTGCTGTAGAGAACTCAGTCTGCTATTATAAATGTATATATAGTACGACTAGCTGTGTAACTATGTTTCTATCTATTAAATTAATGTACGATGAATGATGTATAATGCTGTTTGCTCTTTGGGGTCTAGGCCAGGTTACTGCTCTTTGGGGTCTAGGCCAGGTTACTGCTCTTTGGGGTCTAGGCCAGGTTACTGCTCTTTGGGGTCTAGGCCAGGTTACTGCTCTTTGGGGTCTAGGCCAGGTTACTGCTCTTTGGGGTCTTGGCCAGGTTACTGCTCTTTGGGGTCTAGGCCAGGTTACTGCTCTTTGGGGTCTAGGCCAGGTTACTGCTCTTTGGGGTCTAGGCCAGGTTACTGCTCTTTGTGGTCTAGGCCAGGTTACTGCTCTTTGGGGTCTAGGCCAGGTTACTGCTCTTTGAGGTCTAGGCCAGGTTACTGCTCTTTGAGGTCTAGGCCAGGTTACTGCTCTTTGTGGTGTATGCCAGGTTACTGCTCTTTGGGGTCTAGGCCAGGTTACTGCTCTTTGGGGTCTAGGCCTGGTTACTGCTCCTTGGGGTCTAGGCCAGGTTACTGCTCTTTGGGGTCTAGGCCAGGTTACTGCTCTTTGTGGTCTAGGCCAGGTTACTGCTCTTTGTGGTCTAGGCCAGGTTACTGCTCTTTGGGGTCTAGGCCAGGTTACTGCTCTTTGTGGTCTAGGCCAGGTTACTGCTCTTTGTGGTCTAGGCCAGGTTACTGCTCTTTGATGTAAAAAGGGCTTTATAAAAACATTTTGATTAACGGTGTACTGTACCTGTAATCCCTTTCCTGCAGTATCTCCACCGGGTTAGGGGTCAGGGGTTAAGGGACAGGGTTAGTGTATTACCTGTAATCCCTTTCCTGCAGTATCGGGTTAGGGGTCAGGGGTTAAGGGTCAGGGTTAGTGTATTACCTGTAATCCCCCTCCTGCAGTTTCTCCACAGGGCTTAAGAGTCAGGGCTTAAGGGTCAGGGTTCATAGGTTACCTGTACTCCCTCTCCTGCAGTATTTCCACCGGGTCGAGTCCGTGGGGTTTCTGGATGGGGGTAATGCGGTTCTGCTTGGCATGGTGGGGCACCATGGGTGAGGGCTGGACCGGCTGCCCAGGGGACTGGGTCTGGGGGGGCATGACCGGGGAGGCCGCAGGGGGTATGGAGGGTGGAGCGGGGGAGGGACGGCCCGTCGGCTGGGGAGGGATCAACTTCTGGGGGGCGTTAGAGGGGGCGGCGGCGTTTACCATCGGACCTGGGGGAAGAAAAGAAAGGGCAAAGGTAACTAACCATCAATCAATTTATTGATGTGATTGTAACTGACCAAAACCTAACATGGATTCAAATGATATACAGGACTAAATCATGAAATGCCATCATGAATAATGTTTTAACAATTAACTCTGTGTTGACTAACTGCTATGTGACTAACTACTATGTGAGTACAGATGTAGGATCTTAGTTTGCTACAGCAGGAAAATAATCCTGCAGCAACAGGACATTTTTGTATGGGTTGATATATTGTTCATTAGGGCAAATCAAGTCAACAATTTCAAAGTGGAAATTACAAACTTTAGAAGACTTTTAAAAACTCAAATACACTACATGTTCACATTTCCAGCTTTGAAGGAAAATTCTCAGCAACAAAACAGTGATCAAATTAAGATCCCACATCTGTTCCTACTATGTGACTAACTATAATAAACTTGAACTCATTGCCCCTCAGAAGAAAGTGTGTTATTATGTTCACCTTCAGACCAGGACTTGGGGGGTCCGTTGGGGTTCTGTCCCTGCATGCCGGTTGGACCAGAGGGGCCTGGAGGGGGCATGTTGGGTCCCATCATCCCTACAACATTATATCAGTGGTATATTCAGAGAAAAACTAATGTTTCATACTTTTCAGACCTATTGGAAAACAGATATCCAGCTACTGTACCAGATCAAAACAATACAAGCTTGCTACTTCTCTCAGCATTTAGATGCTGATTACTTGACTGATCAAATCAAATCTTATTGGTCTCATACACGTGTTTAGCAGATGTTATTGCGGGTGCAGTGAAATGCTTGAGATAAAATATATTTTATTAGTCCACACGAGATGGAAATGTGTCTTCTGCTTTGTATCCAAACCCACCCGATACACACACATTAGGTCGGAGAGGCTGGAGCAGACTGAGGCTGGAGCAGACTGAGGCTGGAGCAGACTGATCAATCTTCCCGTTTCAACTAGCTACTGTAATTACATAGATCAATATCCAATGCTCTTCATTCTGCCTCCCTCACCGTGAGCTCTGTTGTAGCCCTGGCCCATGGGTCCTCCTGGTCCTGGTCCCACACCTCCAGGACCTCCAGGAGCCAGGCTGGGCATGGGCTGCCCCAGTCCCCCCTGCCCTGGCCCCGGACCCTGCAACCCTGGGCTGCACCCCATGGGCCTCTTCCCCTGGACAGCCATCTGGAGATGGTCCGGTAGTGGCTGCCCCCTGGCCAGCATCTTACAGGGACAAAAGTTTATTAAAGTAGCAATCCAGTACGTTAATGTTAGTTATTGTAACATGTGAATGATGTTCATTGACTTGCTTGTCTACCCTTTAGTCATGAAATTGTAATTAAATTAAAAAGCATATAAAGAGTCACTCTACAATATTTATACCTCAGGTGACAAGGCATATTAGCTACATATTAAAAACAACATTGTGGACCACTCAGAGTTTGGAGACATTATAAATAACCATAGGCAGTCATTACACATTACACATTATATATCAGTTATAATGTATCATCTTAAACACGTATCGGTCTTTCAACCCTTAAATCATCAATATTCTGTACATGCCTTATAGGCCATGATCTGGGCCCGCAGCTGGTGAAGCTGGTTCTGGTTGAAAGGAGTAGGGCCTCCTCCGGGGCCACCAGGGGTGGTGGGGCCAGGGCTGGGGCCATGAGGGCCAGGGCCGGAGCCACTTTGCTGGGGCCCACCGGGCCGGTTCTGCTGCTGGTTCTGGCCCCCCAGGGTTTGGGAGTCTGGGTTGGAGGAGGTGTCTGAGGGATTTGGGCCAGCGCTAGAGGGTTGGAGAGGGCCAGAGGGGGGCCCGTTGGAAGGGACGGGGCTGGAGTGGTCAGAGCCGCCGAGTGGGGAGTGGTAGCCTGGTGGAGAGAGAGGGAGATGGAAAGAGAGAGAGAGAGAGAGAGAGAGAGAGAGAGAGAGAGAAAGGGGATATTTAGTGAGGTGAAACATGACATATACAAATGAAAAGATTTGACACAATATCCAATTCTACCATAACAGATAATAATATAGGTTCTATACAATACAGTTACAGTGGGGCAAAAAAGTATTTAGTCAGCCACCAATTGTGCAAGTTCTCCCACTTAAAAAGATGAGAGAGGCCTGTAATTTTCATCATAGGTACACTTCAACTATGACAGACAAAATGAGAAAAAAAAATCCAGAAAATCACATTGTAGGATTTTGAATGAATTTATTTGCAAATTATGGTGGAAAATAAGTATTTGGTCAATAACAAAAGTTTATCTCAATACTTTGTTATATACCCTTTGTTGGCAATGACAGAGGTCAAACGTTTTCTGTAAGTCTTCACAAGGTTTTCACACACTGTTGCTGGTATTTTGGCCCATTCCTCCATGCAGATCTCCTCTAGAGCAGTGATGTTTTGGGGCTGTTGCTGGGCAACACAGACTTTCAACTCCCTCCAAAGATTTTCAATGGGGTTGAGATCTGGAGACTGGCTAGGCCACTCCAGGACCTTGAAATGCTTCTTACGAAGCCACTCCTTCGTTGCCCGGGCGGTGTGTTTGGGACCATTGTCATGCTGAAAGACCCAGCCACGTTTCCTCTTCAATGCCCTTGCTGATGGAAGGAGGTTTTCACTCAAAATCTCACAATACATGGCCCCATTCATTCTTTCCTTTACACGGATCAGTCGTCCTGGTCCCTTTGCAGAAAAACAGCCCCAAAGCATGATGTTTCCACCCCCATGCTTCACAGTAGGTATGGTGATCTTTGGATGCAACTCAGCATTCTTTGTCCTCCAAACACGACGAGTTGAGTTTTTACCAAAAAGTTATATTTTGGTTTCATCTGACCATATGACATTCTCCCAATCTTTTTCTGGATCATCCAAATGCTCTCTAGCAGGGGGACACGTCTGGCACTGCAGGATTTGAGTCCCTGGCGGCGTAGTGTGTTACTGATGGTAGGCTTTGTTACTTTGGTCCCAGCTCTCTGCAGGTCATTCACTAGGTCCCCCCGTGTGGTTCTGGGATTTTTGCTCACCGTTCTTGTGATCATTTTGACCCCACGGGGTGAGATCTTGTGTGGAGCCCCAGATCGAGGGAGATTATCAGTGGTCTTGTATGTCTTCCATTTCCTAATAATTGCTCCCACAGTTGATTTCTTCAAACCAAGCTGCTTACCTATTGCAGATTCAGTCTTCCCAGCCTGGTGCAGGTCTTCAATTTTGTTTCTGGTGTCCTTTGACAGCTCTTTGGTCACTAATACAGGTAACGAGTGGAGGACAGAGGAGCCTCTTAAAGAAGAAGTTACAGGTCTGTGAGAGCCAGAAATCTTGCTTGTTTGTAGGTGACCAAATACTTATTTTCCACCATAATTTGCAAATAAATTCCTTAAAAATCCTACAATGTGATTTTCTGGATTTTTTTTCTCATTTTGTCTGTCATAGTTGAAGTGTACCTATGATGAAAATACAGGCCTCTCGCATCTTTTTAAGTGGGAGAACTTGCCCAATTGGTGGCTGACTAAATACTTTTTTGCCCCACTGTATTTCTGAACATTGTTCAACTGTGCACCCTCCTGAACAGACCCCTGGTGAGAGTGTGTACCTACCTTGAGAGTGTTGGTCCATGGGGCTGGGAGGAGGGCCCATGCCACTGTGCCCTCCCTGTCTCATGGGCATGCCCTTCATCTGGGCAAAGCGGGACTCCTCACTCATGCCCTTCTCATGCATACCAGTTCTCTCCATACCAGTCCTTTCCATACCAGTTCTCTCCATACCAGCCCTCTCCATACCAGTCCTCTCCATGGCAGTCCTCTCCATGGCAGTCCTCTCCATGGCAGTCCTCTCCATGGCAGTCCTCTCCATGGCATTTCTCTCCATGGCAGTCCTCTCCATGGCACTTCTCTCCATGGCACTTCTCTCCATGGCAGACCTCTCCATGGCAGTCCTCTCCATTCCAGTCCTCTCCATGGCAGTCCTCTCCATGGCAGTCCTCTCCATGGTAGTTCTCTCCATACCTTCCAGTGGCTACAGGGAGGGAGACATAGATACAAACAAATGTAGATATATCTACATGGCAACAGGTTTTGATTGTTGCAAGGAATTGTTTCAAAAAAGTGTATGCACTGTATTCATAGGGAGGAGTTCCAGTTCAAGTCAAACGTTTGGACACACCTACTCATTCAAGGGTTTTTCTTCATTTTTACTATGTTCTCCATTGTAGAATAATAGTGGAGACATCAAAACCATGAAATAACACATATGGAATCATGTAGTAAACAAAGTGTTAAACAAAGAGATTCTTCAAAGTAGCCACCCTTTGCCTTGATGACAGCTTTGCACACTCTTGGTATTCTCTCAACCAGTTTCATGAGGTAGTCACCTGGAATGCATTTCAATTAACAGGTGTGCCTTGTTAAAAGTTATTTTGTGGAATTTCTTTCCTTCTAAATGCATTTGAGCCAATCAGTTGTGTTGTGACAAGGTAGGGGTGGTATACAGGAGATAGCCCTATTTGGTAAAATACCAAGGCCATATTATGGCAAGAACAGCTCAAATAAGCAAACAGAAACAACAATCCATCATTACTTTAAGACATGAAGGTCAGTATATGCAGAAAATTAAGAACTTTGAAAGTTTATTCAAGTGCCGTCGCAAGAGGATAAGTTCATTAGCGTTACCAGCTTCAGAAATTGCAGCCCAAATAAATGCTTAACAGAGTTCAAATAACAGACATCTCAACATCAACTGTTCAGAGGAGACTGTGTGAATCAGGCCTTCATGGTCGAATTGCTGCAAAGAAACCACTACTAAAGGACACCAATAAGAAGAAAAGACTTGGTTGGGCCAAGAAACAAGAGCAATGGACATTAGACTGGTAGAAATCTGTCCATTGGTCTGATGAGTCCAAATTTGATATTTTTGGTCCCAACCGCAGTGTCTTTGTGAGACGCAGAGTAGGTGAATGGATGATCTCCGCATGTGTGGTTCCCACCGTGAAGCATGGAGAAGGTGGTGTGATGGTGCTTTGCTGGTGACACTGTATTTAGAATTCAAGGCACACTTAACTAGCATGGCTACCACAGCATTCTGCAGCGATACGCCATCCCATCTAGTTTGCGCTTGGGGATTGGGATTATCATTTGTTTTTCAACAGGACAATGACCCAAACACACCTACAGGCTGTGTAAGGCCTATTTGACCAAGAGGGAGAGTGCTGCATCAGATGACCTGGCCTCCACAATCACCAAACCTCAACCCAATTGAGATGGTTTGGAATGAGTTTGACTGCAGAGTGAAGGAAAAGCATTCTACAATTGCTCAGCATATGTGGGAACTCCTTCAAGACTGTTGGAAAATCATTCCAGGTGAAGCTGGTTGAGACAATGCCAAGAGTGTTTAAAACTGTCATCAAGGCAAAGGGTGGCTACTTTGAAGAATCTCAAATATAAAATCTAATTTGATTTGTTTAAATACTTTTTTGGTTACTACATACAGTGCCTTGCGAAAGTATTCGGCCCCCTTGAACTTTGCGACCTTTTGCCATATTTCAGGCTTCAAACATAAAGATATAAAACTGTATTTTTTTGTGAAGAATCAACAACAAGTGGGACACAATCATGAAGTGGAACGACATTTATTGGATATTTCAAACTTTTTTAACAAATCAAAAACTGAAAAATTGGGCGTGCAAAATTATTCAGCCCCTTTAGTTTCAGTGCAGCAAACTCTCTCCAGAAGTTCAGTGAGGATCTCTGAATGATCCAATGTTGACCTAAATGACTAATGATGATAAATACAATCCACCTGTGTGTAATCAAGTCTCCGTATAAATGCACCTGCACTGTGATAGTCTCAGAGGTCCGTTAAAAGCGCAGAGAGCATCATGAAGAACAAGGAACACACCAGGCAGGTCCGAGATACTGTTGTGAAGAAGTTTAAAGCCGGATTTGGATACAAAAAGATTTCCCAAGCTTTAAACATCCCAAGGAGCACTGTGCAAGCGATAATATTGAAATGGAAGGAGTATCAGACCACTGCAAATCTACCAAGACCTGGCCGTCCCTCTAAACTTTCAGCTCATACAAGGAGAAGACTGATCAGAGATGCAGCCAAGAGGCCCATGATCACTCTGGATGAACTGCAGAGATCTACAGCTGAGGTGGGAGACTCTGTCCATAGGGAAACAATCAGTCGTATATTGCACAAATCTGGCCTTTATGGAAGAGTGGCAAGAAGAAAGCCATTTCTTAAAGATATCCATAAAAAGTGTAGTTTAAAGTTTGCCACAAGCCACCTGGGAGACACACCAAACATGTGGAAGAAGGTGCTCTGGTCAGATGAAACCAAAATTTTACTTTTTGGCAACATTGCAAAATGTTATGTTTGGCGTAAAAGCAACACAGCTCATCACCCTGAACACACCATCCCCACTGTCAAACATGGTGGTGGCAGCATCATGGTTTGGGCCTGCTTTTCTTCAGCAGGGACAGGGAAGATGGTTAAAATTGATGGGAAGATGGATGGAGCCAAATACAGGACCATTCTGGAAGAAAACCTGATGGAGTCTGCAAAAGACCTGAGACTGGGACGGAGATTTGTCTTCCAACAAGACAATGATCCAAAACATAGAGCAAAATCTACAATGGAATGGTTCAAAAATAAACATATCCAGGTGTTAGAATGGCCAAGTCAAAGTCCAGACCTGAATCCAATCGAGAATCTGTGGAAAGAACTGAAAACTGCTGTTCACAAATGCTCTCCATCCAACCTCACTGAGCTCGAGCTGTTTTGCAAGGAGGAATGGGAAAAAATTTCAGTCTCTCGATGTGCAAAACTGATAGAGACATACCCCAAGCGACTTACAGCTGTAATCGCAGCAAAAGGTGGCGCTACAAAGTTTTAACTTTGAATAGTTTTGCACGCCCAATTTTTCAGTTTTTGATTTGTTAAAAAAGTTTGAAATATCCAATAAATGTCGTTCCACTTCATGATTGTGTCCCACTTGTTGTTGATTCTTCACAAAAAAATACAGTTTTATATCTTTATGTTTGAAGCCTGAAATGTGGCAAAAGGTCGCAAAGTTCAAGGGGGCCGAATACTTTCGCAAGGCACTGTATCTTTGCAGAAATTCAACCATGAAGGCCTGATTTACTCAGTCTCTTCTGAACAGTTGATGTTGAGATATGTTTGTTACTTGAACTCTGTGAAGCATTTATTTGGGCTGAAATTTCTGAGGCTGGCAACTACTGAATGTATCCTCTGCAGCAGAGGTAACTCTGGTTCTTCCTTTCCTGTGGCATTCCTCATGAGAGACAGTTTCATCATAGCACTTGCTCGTTTTTGCGACTGCACTTGAAGAAACTGTCAAAGTGTCTTAAAGTAATGATGTACTGTTGTTTCTCTTTGCTGATTTGAGCTGTTCTTGCCATAATATGGACTTGATCTTTTACCAAATAGGACTATCTTCTGTATACCACCCATACCTTGTCACAACACAACTAATTGGCTCAAACACATTGAGGAAAGAAATTCCACAAATTAACTTTTAAAAAGGCACACCTGTTAATTGAAATGCATTCCAGGTGACTACCTCATGAAGCTGGTTGAGAGAATGCCAAGAGTGTGCAAAGCTGCCATCAAGGCAAAGGGTGGCTACTTTGAATAATCTCAAATATAAAATATATTTTTATTTGTTTAATACTGTTTTAGTTACATCATGATTCCATATGTGCTATTTCATAGTTTTGATGTCTTCACTATTATTCTACAATGTAGAAAATAGTAAAAATGAAGAAAAACCCTTGAATGTGTAGGTCTGTCCAAACTTTCGACCGACACTGTAGATGGCAGACAAAGTAGCATGGAATAGAATAGAACACAACAGAAGAAAAAAAACGTAATTGTCCACACAATGTGGAAATGTGCCTTTGGTTCTGAAGGGTACAGCTGGTTAGGTACAGTAGCACTCAATAATCCACAAGGTGTCCTTACTTTGTGCAGAGTGTGCATGTTCTCCTGGGAGTATCCAGAGGGCCCAGGCTGAGGCAGGGGGTGACCTGAGGATGGAGGCCCTGGGCTGGGCCCCATCATGCTGTGAGAGGACCCCCCTGGAGAAGGACCAGGGCTGGGGCCAAGCATTGCCCCAGGAGAGGGCCCCGGGCCTGGGGAAGGACCCTGTCGAGGGGTACCCCCAATGGGAGGGTCTGGAGTGGACATCCTGAATGAATGGGATGATTGGAGGGGGAAGACCCTCTTGCTATTGGATGATAGTAGGGACCACTGGAGAGCGAGACAGAGGATAAATGTGCATTAAGACTGATCATTAATTAGTACTGAAATCTCATTGGGCCTAATCTTTTAAAATGTGTGTAGTTTGTAATGTCTATAAATAAATTACTATGTAATAAGCGTTTTAATAGGACCCACCCATGATAGCTAAATGGTATGGCCATAATAAAATGAATGTTTGGAATGATGACATGCCGGAGGTTATTGAAGAAATATATAAAGCCAATAACCTATCGATTATCCGTCTATCGCTACTAAGTCGCGATTGCTTCATAGAAAAATATGATTTCACTAGTTATCCATCCTTTCTGTCTGGCAGTTTGATGCACTCACACCCTGCGCTGCATCAAAGCACTCGTTGCGCACAGCCTCTCGTTGCATAGCAATTACACCTCTGTTTATACACGTCGGTCTATCGACTCAACTTAAAAAGGGGGAGACATGAACATTATATTATCCCTTGCCTGTAGAGCATTAAATGGGAGTCTCGATGAAGGGGGAATGGCGGACTGTCTGTGATTGTGCCACAGTCGGACTTACCCGGGATAAATTCAAGGCTCGCCGGTGTCCCGTTGTCCTGAATTTGGTTCTATTAGACACGTCGCGACTGTCGTAATTAATGTTCTCACCCTTGCTCTTTCGTAAACAGTGGAGCTGCGCTTGAAGCGGTTATTTGATTCAACGACGTGGCTCGAGCGCCCCCTCCCTCACGGTTGCAGTGAGGACCGACTGTAGAGTCACGGCCGCCGAGATTTGCGCATGCGTCCCTGTGCAGCAACAGAGCCAAGGCAGCCTATTGTGTATTGTTACAAACTGACCGTAGGCTAGGATACACACTGTACATTGCATATTAGTTATTTGTCTTGTCTAGATTTCCAAGTCATATGTTATTTCATTATTGATATTTCGATAAAAAAAAACAATGCAAAGATGAATCATTCGCACAGACTGAGCAGTGACTCTTATTTCCAGACCGAATTTAGATCAACATCAGTTCCAAGGATACTATTTGATTTGAAGCCATTACAGCAAAGAGTCTATTCTGTGTTACAGATGTTCTATCTAAACCAAATACCACCATCCATGTAGGGGCATACAGTGCCTTCACAACACAGATTCAACCACAAACACAATGTATTGTGTAAAGGGTTATGGAATGTCATGTAATATTTTAAATAGTATATAACTGCCTTAACGTTGCTGGACCCCAGGAAGAGTAGCTGCTGACAGGATCCATTATAAATACAAAGACCAGGGAGGTTTTCCAATGCAAAGAAGAGCACCTATTGGTAGATGGGTAAAACAATAATAAAAAAGCAGACATTGAACATCCCTTTGAGCATGGTGATGTTATAAATTACACTTTGGATGGTGTATCAATACACTACAAATATACAGGCGTCCTTCCTAACTCAGTTGCTGGAAAGGAAGGAAACCGCTCAGGAAACTGCTCATGACGCCAATGGTGACTTTAAAACAGTTTAATGGCTGTGAAGGAGAACACAGAGGATGGATCAACAACATTGTAGTTACTCCACAAATGTAACCTAAATGACAGAGTGGAAAGAAGGAAGCTTGTACAGAATAAAAACATTGTCTAAAACATGCATCCTGTTTGCAATAAGGCACTAAAGTAAAACAGCAAAAAATGTGGCAAAGAAATTAACTTTATGTCCCGAATACAAAGCATTATGTTTGGGGCAAATCCAACACAACACAGAGAGATCCTTGATAAAAAACCTGGTCCAGAGCACTCAGGACCTCAGACTGGAGCGAAGGAACAGGATAACGACCCTAAGCACACAGCCAAGACTACGCAGGAGTGGCTTCAGGGCAAGTCTCTGAATGTCCTTGAGTGGCCCAGCCAGAGCCCAGACTTGAACCAGATCGAACATCTCTGGAGAGACCTGATAATAGCTGTGCAGCGAAGCTCCCCATCCAACCTGACAGAGCTTGAGAGGATCTGCAGAGAAGAATGGGGGAAACTCCCCAAATACAGGTGTGCCAAGCTTGTAGTGTCATACCCAAGAAGACTTGAGGCTGTAATTGCTGCTTCAACAAAGTACTGAGTAAAGGGACTGAATGCATATGCAAATGTGATATTTCAGTTTATTTTTAATACATTTCTAAACCTGTTTTTGCTTTGTCATTGAGGCATTGTGTGTAGATAGATAAGGGGAAAAACAATTTAATCCATTTTAGGATAAGGCTGCAATGTGACAAAATTCTGAAAAAGTCAAGTGGAATGAATACTTTTAGAATGCACTGGTGTGTATATATACAGTGGGGAGAATAAGTATTTGATAACCTGCCAAATCGGCAGTGTTTCCTACTTACAAAGCATGTAGAGGTCTGTAATTTATCATAAGTACACTTCAACTGTGAGAGACGGAATCTAAAACAAAAATCCAGAAAATCACATTGTATGATTTTTAAATAATGAATTTGCATTTTATTGCATGACATAAGTATTTGATACATCAGAAAAGCAGAACTTAATATTTGGTACAGAAACCTTTGTTTGCAATTACAGAGATCATATGTTTTCTGTAGTTCTTGACCAGGTTTGCACACACTGCAGCAGGGATTTTGGCCCACTCCTCCATACAGACCTTCTCCAGATCTTTCAGGTTTCGGGGCTGTCGCTGGGCAATACGGACTTTCAGCTCCCTCTAAAGATTTTCTATTGGGTTCAGCTCTGGAGACTGGCTAGGCCACTCCAAGACCTTGAGATGCTTCTTACGGAGCCACTCCTTAGTTGCCCTGGCTGTGTGTTTTGGGTCGTTGTCATGCTGGAAGACCCAGCTACGACCCATCTTCAATGCTCTTACTGAGGGAAGGAGGTTGTTGGCCAAGATCTCGCAATACATGGCCCCATCCATCCTCCCCTCAATACGGTGCAGTCGTCCTGTCCCCTTTGCAGAAAAGCATCCCCAAAGAATGATGTTTCCACCTCCATGCTTCACGGTTGGGATGGTGTTCTTGGGGGTTGTACTCATCCTTCTTCTTCCTCCAAACACAGCGAATGGAGTTTAGACCAAAAAGCTCTATTTTTGTCTCATCAGACCACATGACCTTCTCCCACTCCTCCTCTGGATCATCCAGATGGTCATTGGCAAACTTCTGGCAGGCCTGGACATACGCTGGCTTGAGCAGGGGGACCTTGCGTGCGCTGCAGGATTTTAATCCATGACGGCGTAGTGTGTTACTAATGGTTTTCTTTGAGACTGTGGTCCCAGCTCTCTTCAGGTCATTGATCAGGTCCTGCCGTGTAGTTCTGGGCTGATCCCTCACCTTCCTCATGATCATTGATGCCCCACGAGGTGAGATCTTGCATGGAGCCCCAGACCGAGGGTGATTGACCGTATATCTTGAACTTCTTCCATTTTGTAATAATTGTGCCAACAGTTGTTGCCTTCTCACCAAGCTGCTTGCCTATTGTCCTGTAGCCCATCCCAGCCTTGTGCAGGTCTACAATTTTAACCCTGATGTCCTTACACAGCTCTCTGGTCTTGGCCATTGTGGAGAGGTTGGAGTCTGTTTGAGTGTGTGGACAGGTGTCTTTTATACAGGTAACAAGTTCAAACAGGTGCAGTTAATACAGGTAACGAGTGGAGAACAGGAGGGCTTCTTAAAGAAAAACTAACAGGTCTGTGAGAGCCGGAATTCTTACTGGTTGGTAGGTGATCAAATACTTATGTCATGCAATAAAATGCAAATTAATTACTTAAAAATCATACAATGTGATTTTCTGGATTTTTGTTTTAGATTCTGTCTCTCACAGTTGAAGTGTACCTATGATAAATTACAGACCTCTACATGCTTTGTAAGTAGGAAAACCTGCAAAATCAGCAGTGTATCAAATACTTGTTCTCCCCTATATATATATATATATTTTTTTTTTAAGTGTTAGAATTTTTCCCTCCACAAAAAGTTAATTAATTTGAATCCCAATTTGTTACAACAAAATATGGAAAAAGTCAAGGGGTGTGAATACTTTCTCAAGGCACTGTAGGAGATAGTGGTTTTTATACAGGATAAAGATTGTGACTGTGGGACAATAGATACTTGGATAAGGAGGTTGTTACTTGCCAGAATCCTGGCTGGCACAAAAACAACATACACATGTAGGCCAAGAGTTCAATTCATCTTATATTCAGACAATAAATACAAAAAAAGTTACCTTTAATAACATTCTATACAACAGTTTTACAAAGTCATGTTGTCCACATGAATGCAGTCCCTTATTAGGGTGGTCATTAGCACATTTAAGACTTCTACATATGCCAATTCTTCACTTTATTTTGAAAATAAATGTCACCTTTATGAGATAATATACACATGGACAAGAATGAAATACACAGATTACTGGGGTGAATCCTAACTCGCTAACCTCACATTCTCACTTATTCTCCCATTGACTTCAATGAATGATCAGTCAACATTCAGGTTAAGTGAAAGTCAAGATTTGCCCCTTAGAGGATACCTGTTGCACACAGGTCAGAAGCCTAATTAAAATGTGAGATCAAGCATCCAATCAACAGTGTTTTAACCACTTCCCAGACTATTTCATTTTGGGGTTGAGGGAGCTTGGGGGGGTTTAATGCTTAGATCAGGGCTGTTCAATGTCGGTCCTGGTTTTCATCCTCTCCTTCTAATAAGGAGAGACCTGGCTGAGACACCAGGTGAGTGCAATTAACTACCAGGTAGAAACAAAGAAAACAATTGTTTTGGCCCTCCAGGACCAGAATTGAACAGCCCTGGCTTAGATATTAATATGCAGGTCTCCAAAGTTCAAGGCTTTTAACTCTACCATAATAAATCGAAGTTACACGTGTTCAAAAATGCAAAAACATCTGAGTCCAAAGTGAGGCATCCCCCTGCCAGTACTCAGCAGCACCACCTTGTTAAAAACATTATGAGGAATGGAGTTCAGAATCACTCATTCAACAAGTCTCACTACAACCAAAAACTGTCTTCATCCAAAAAGGCATCCTATTCTCTATGTAGTGCACGATGTAGGGAATAGGGTGTCATTTTGGACATAGCTTCTTTGTAAATGGATCATTTCCCATCATCTAGATAGGCGCTAGTGAAACACATTACACAAAAGGGGCTATTGTTGTAACAGTGGATTCCTGTTAGTGTGTTGCAAGTTGATACTGGTAGACTAATTGACAAGAGAGAGCTGATGAAAGTGTGTGAGAGTGTAGCAGACCTGGGGTTCAATTAGTATTGGTTTTCTGAGCTTGCTTGGTGTTTTCTGAGCTTGCTAGAAAGAATAGTCCCAAAAGTAAGTGCCTTTTGGAATAAAAAAAAAAGCAAATACTATTTGAACCCAGGTCTGGAAAACACTGAGCGAGGTTAGGTAGGGAGCCCAGTCCAGGTCATTTATTGTTGCCTGAATGGTGTGTCAAAGGACAGCACAACTAAAGAGAGGGTTGGAATGCTGCAATGAAATTCATATAGCCATGTAGTATGAATATAGTACTATAGCCATGACACTGAATTAAGATGGCATAGGGAATATAAGAGTACAGTAGAGGAATGTGAACGTAACAGCGAATCAACACACCAACAGCTTCAGTTCACACACAAATCATTTCACACACACACCCACACACTTAATAAATCTTACAAAACAGAAATGTATGTAAAAATTGTACAGCAGTATTATAATACAAGTCAGAGAGAAGAAGGCTGAGTACCTTGTCTTCCACTACTAGTGACCCCTGTCATGTAGCATGTATCAAACAGGCTCCGTGTTTCCAGTTGTTATTGTTCCCAAAATGAAGTCAGAGGCCCCATCCCAAATCCCTACGGCCTTGGAGATCTGAGCGGAATTGATTGGTATAAATAAGCAATATGGTGAAGCTTACACCTAGCCTAGTTTATATTACTAACACCTGTCAGATCTCCATAAGTGTATAGGGCTTAGGGTCCATTTGGTATGGGGCAACAATCCAATTTAGTAATGCCTAGCGTTAGTTTTTAAGACCTGTTTCTGCCCAGACAGAGACAGGCCGACAGTGAGATTCAGTTGAAGCCTCGCCTCGAATATGATGGACACAAATGCCAGAGTTTGTGATATAGCAGAAAGCATATATCCACTTTGAGCTCTATAAAAACAGGGAAATGGAATCCATCCCAAAATTCTAAGTCAGTCTTTCCCTGTTTGCTTACATTTCGTTCCTCAGGAACACAAACCAGTACTCACAAGAAGACAAAGTCGTCAGAGCTGCCTATGTTGTTGCTCCTGCTGAGCTTGCCTTGGGGCAGCATGTGGGCGGGGCCAGGGGTGGGGGAGGTGTCATAGTGAGGATAGGAGGAGCTGTGGCCCACCAGTCCATAGTCCTGGGCCTGGCCCTCCACGAAGGTAAAGATGGGGTACTTCTCTTCGGGCGACGATAGGGCCTGGGGGGGGGAATATGAAAGTGTTGAATTGGTCACTTATTAAAAAGTCACCCAGAATAAGATAAGAGTTTTATGTAAGTGATGTATACAGTAACAGTTAGTGCAACTGATGTATACAGTTGGTGTAGTCAGTCAAAAGTTTGGACACACCTACTCATTCCATGATTTTTTCATTATTTTTGCTATTTTCTACATTGCCCAAGCAAGTCTCATCTTCTTATTGGTGTCCTTTAGTAGTGGTTTCTTTGCAGCAATTCGACCATGAAGCCCTGATACACACAGTCTCCTCTGAACAGTTGGTGTTGAGATGTGTCTGTTACTTGAACACTGTGAAGCATTTATTTGGGCTGCAATCTGAGGTGCAGTTAACTCTAATGAACTTGTCCTCTGCAGCAGAGGTAACTCTGGGTCTTCCTTTCCTGTGGCGGTCCTCATGAGAGACAGTTAACTCTAATGAACTTATCCTCTGCAGCAGAGGTAACTCTGGGTCTTCCTTTCCTGTGGCGGTCCTCATGAGAGACAGTTAACTCTAATGAACTTATCCTCTGCAGCAGAGGTAACTCTGGGTCTTCCTTTCCTGTGGCGGTCCTCATGAGAGACAGTTAACTCTAATGAACTTATCCTCTGCAGCAGAGGTAACTCTGGGTCTTCCTTTCCTGTGGCGGTCCTCATGAGAGACAGTTAACTCTAATGAACTTGTCCTCTGCAGCAGAGGTAACTCTGGGTCTTCCTTTCCTGTGGCGGTCCTCATGAGAGCCAGTTTCTTCATAGTGCTTGATGGTTTTTGCGACTGAACTTTAAGAAACTGTCAATGATCTTGACATTTTCCAGATTGACTGACCTTCATGTCTTAAAGTAGATGGACTGTCATTTCTCTTTGCTTCTTTGAGCTGTTCTTGACATAATATGGACTTGGTCTTTTACCAAATAGGGCTATCTTCTGTATATCACCCCTACCTTGCCACAACACAACTGATTGGCTCAAACGCATTGAGGAAAGAGGCACACCTGTTAATTGAAATGCATTCCAGGTGACTACCTCATGAAGCTGGTTGAGAGAATGCCAAGAGTGTGCAAAGCTGTCATCAAGGCAAAGGGTGGCTACTTTGAACAATCTGAAATATATTTTGATTTGTTTAACACTTTTTTGGTTGCTAAATGATTCCATACGTGTTATTTCATAGTTTTGATGTCTTTACTACTGTCCTACAACGTAGAAAATAGTCAAAATAAAGAAAAAACATGGAATGAGTAGGTGTCAAAACTTTTGAATGGTTCTGTATAAGTGATGTATACAGTAAGAGATGTATAAGTGATGTATACAGTAACAGTAAGTGCTGTATCCAGTAACAGATGTATAAGTGCTGTATCCAGTAACAGATGTATACGTGCTGTATCCAGTAACAGATGTATAAGTGCTGTATCCAGTAACAGATGTATAAGTGCTGTATCCAGTAACTGATGTATAAGTGCTGTATCCAGTAACTGATGTATAAGTGCTGTATCCAGTAACTGATGTATAAGTGCTGTATCCAGTAACTGATGTATAAGTGCTGTATCCAGTAACTGATGTATAAGTGCTGTATCCAGTAACTGATGTATAAGTGCTGTATCCAGTAACTGATGTATAAGTGCTGTATCCAGTAACTGATGTATAAGTGCTGTATCCAGTAACTGATGTATAAGTGCTGTATCCAGTAACTGATGTATAAGTGATGTATCCAGTAACTGATGTAGAAGTGATGTATCCAGTAACTGATGTAGAAGTGATGTATCCAGTAACTGATGTAGAAGTGATGTATCACTGACGTGTAACATGTCTATCTATCTATTAAGTGAAGAATAAGCCATCTAAGTTGCGTTGCTTCAACTCATGCATCTATAAATCATATCAGCGTCAAAGATCTATAAATTAAAGATCTATAAATGATCTATATGTGATGCATAACTAATGTATAAATGATGCATAAGTGAGGAATGTATACATGAGTAAGAAGAGACTTGAAATGAGGACAAGAGGCTGAGCTCACCACACAGACGGCAGAACACAGAGACTCAAAGTCCTTCTTGTTCTTGGCGTAGAAGCCTATAGTACAGCTGGGGTCCATGCGACTAAAGGGCATCTTCCTGGGCGAGCTACAGTGGAACGACTGGGGAGGTGGGGAGCGAGAGAGGGAGAGCATTACAGACAAGGTACACGTCTGAATCTGAAATGACCTACTTTGATCCAGTCAAAACATGCTTATCTGGGTCATAGCAGAGCGATATAAAGTCCAGCCAACCTCCAGTGGGAAGTTGTCTTGAGTGACATCCACCACGGCCTGACAGTAGTGAGGGTCCAGATACAGCAACTGCTCGTCTGATTGGACAGGAAATAAGAAGAAGGCGAGGTTAGGTTAAATGACAGCCCACTGTCCAATCAGAAGCAACTGAACCAGGAAGAAGAGTGCATTTCTTACCTTGGCAGCCGATAAAGAACAGCGAATGCTTGGGTTTGCCGCCGATGATCCCGATACAGCATTCTAACCTGAGAATGTTCTTCAGACACAAAGAAATCCATATTCATGTTAGAGTGACATCAACCATGGAGAAATAACAAGCTTTGTGACGAAGGTTAGGTTATGAAAGTGTGTGTGTACATGCGTGTACACACCCTGACACACTTGATGTAGGAGGGGTTGAGAGAGTCTCCTCCTAGTCGGACTGGAACCAGAATGATGACAGACTTCCAGCCTGGACCACTGGGCTCAGGATCTGATATACTCTGGTTCAACGACTGGTCACACAGATGCACCACGTCCTTTTTGTACACTGAAAGAAACACACAATGCTACTATGGGCCTAAGTTTCACTAGGTGGACCAAACATACAATATCTGGAGAATTCGACAAATGACAACACCAACCAACAACACCAACCAACCAACCAACTACCCAGTAGGAAAGGTACAGTGTAAAGTCAAACTCACCGGTACAATCCTGCGCTACATATACAGCCAGGTTGTGAACCTCAGAAGTCTTGGCAACTGCTTTTCTGGAAAACAAACATACGGCTCATGTTTAATGTCACAACATACTGATGCTACTGGGCATGAAGTAAATATCAGGGTTTGGTTCAATTCCATTTCAATTCAGAAAGTAAACCAAATGTTGAGTCTAATTCCAAATGTTCCTCATTGAACAACATTGAAAACAATTGGAATTTCAGTTTACTTCCTGAATTGAGTGGAATTGTAATGTAATTGACTCCAACCCTGGTAAACGTCAACATGCAGTCAGGCATACCACCGAGCCTTCTTAAAAAATATAATAGCAACCAAAACATCTACACAATAAAGGTGCATCAGTAAACATGTCTGCTGGAGATCATTCTGATGCACTATGGCATTACAGACATCTATCAAAAATCTAAGTACAGAAATCAAATGCATGCTAATGCCATCACTGACTTGAATGAGGTATGTTCTATAGATTCTACTTCTATGGCTGATGCTCTGACAGCATCATTATCTTGACCACACCCCATGGAGGGCTCCTCACCGTAGTATGTGTGCCACCACTGAGGGGCCGTACCAGTCCCCCGCCTTCTTCCCTGAGCTCTTCCCCAATTCTACCAGCTGGTGCACCCCAAACGGGGCCGGGGGCTCATCCCCAAACCAGGCCACAACCCTCCGGTGGAGGGGCTCAGCCTGCCTGTCCCTGCCCGAATCGGGCTTCTTCTTCTGGGTATGGTTGAGAGCCGTGCCCCCTGGCATGGAGTTCTTCTGGGGCGTGGTGGGGGTCCGCGAGGAGGAGGAGTAGCCGAAGGAGGGGATGGGTACGCCACCAGCACGGGACGGGGAGCGGGGTCTCAAAGCCTCAAAGTCTACATCAGCGAACTGCTGGGCGTCTGGCCACAACCAGTCTAGACAACACAATACAGACAGTTAGTAGTGATCGATGGAGAGGTGGATGGAGGAGACAGAGGAGAGAGAGGGGAGACAGACCAGGAAAGAGAGAGAGAGAAACAGTTGAAGAGAGATGTGGCAGAAAGAGAAACAAGAGTGAGAGAGACAGGGGCCCCATCCCAAATGGACCCCTACGCCCTACGCACTGGTGGAGATCTGAGAGGATCTGACAGGTGTATGCAATATGTTAATAGCTCCACCCTGCTAGGTGTAAGTTTCACTGATCATATTGCTTATACCAAACAAATCCTATCAGATCTCCACAATTGTATGTGCATAGGGGTCCATTTGGGATTGGATTGGACCAGATTTGGTGCAGTTGTCTCAGAGTTAGGAAGAGGACCCATCTTTGTATCTCGACCCATTTAGAGCCCTCTTTCTAACTCTATGAGTTGTCTCACCTCGTGGCAGCAGATGTAGCAGTAGGCCTTGGGCCAGCAGCATCTGTCCGCTCCGCAGCATGCAGCCCCAGCCACAGTCTGTAGTCAAGGTGGAGCCCTCCAGCTGGGGGAACTCCCTACGGTAGGTCAGCCACAGCCGAGACACGAACGCCCGCCTGAACCGCTCCACCTCGTCTGGAAGGGTAGAGAGATACCCAGTGAGCAGAACTGGTTAAAATACATATTTCCAACCCGTTTTTCCACACTGGGTATGGAGCAGAGAGAGTCATCTATTTTACCAGGAAGTATTTTGAAGTTGGGAGTGGGGTTGTTGGAGGTTAGCTACCTTCACTATTGAGCAGATAGGAGTGGCCCATTACAGTCACCGGAGAGCTCTTGTTGAATGTGGTCTTCGACTTGACTGACCAGCCTAAAGAGGGAAAAGAAACAGAACGGACCTTTTTAGAGGGGATTCTTTATGTCTTGATGACTGGGTGAGGAAGGGGGAAGTTGACTTCGGGAGGGCTATTACACATAGCTTTGTATGAGACTTCTGTTGAGAAAAAAAAAAAGACCTAACAAAGATTATTCACACAGAAAGTACAAAGACTATAAAATCCCCCTTGTTGCTATTTCTTAAGAAAATAAAAAGCCATTGTTAAACCGACTGTATAGAAAAACTGGAAGTTATGTTTGTCGCTAGTTAAACAGCTATATAGAACTATCCGCCTTATGGAAAAAAGTTCAAATGAACCCACTGACTGACCGTATTTGACATTATTCCACGCCGACATCAGCTTGGTCTTGAGTTTGTCCACCTCGTCTGGCTCTCCAGCGGTGGTGGCATCTCTGGTTCCACCCCCACCGACATCAGTACCCTGCCGCTTCCCAAAGCCACTTCCTCCGCCAGGGTCCACCAGCTGTGGCTGCTGAGGCCTCTTGGTCTCCTCTCTCTGGAGGGTGTCATCCTGACACACCACTCCTACTCCCCCCACATACTGAACTGCACTGGGAGACACGGAGTTCATGGCTCAGGCTTACAGCAGGGCTCTGCAGATCCTCATAGCAATAGGGACCTGACGGAAGAGAGGGATGAGAGAGAGAGAGGGGTGGGGAAGAGAGATAAACATTGATTTTCTACGACAGTGCATGCATGTGTAATTTGATTAGCCATGGAGTAAGTGCTATATGTGTCGCTCTCCTTTTGTCTGTCCAGCACTAAGATGAAGTTTAAACATTAACATTGAAAGAGAGAAAGGTTAAGCTAGTTGTACGTCTAAACAATGACTGATTTGAGGCCGACTTTCTCTCATTTCATGCTGATTCACAAGAAAGTGGATCTGAAAGTGGCAGGGATTAAACATTTTTGACGACTTTGCTATTATTATGCAGAACATTGCAGCTGTCGCAGTGGTTAGGCTAGTGAATGCTATTGGGAAAAACAATATTAGTCACAGTCAGTTTCAAAGTAAACCACTTCTCCCTCCTTCCCCTGCGCTGAACAAAATTAAATGCGAAATGCTACAATTTCAAAAATTTTACTGAGTTACAGTTCACAGAAGGAAATCCTTAAATTGAAATAAATGAATTATGCCTTAATCTATGGATTTCACATGACTGGGAATACAGACATGCTGGGCTGGCTTAGTTACACGTGGCCTGCGGTTGTAAGGTTGGTTGGATGTACTGCCAAATTTTCTAAAACGACTTGAGGCGGTTTATGGTAGAGAAATGAACATTAAATTATTTGGAAACTTCTGTTGTGGACATTCCTGCAGTCAGCATGCCAATTGCACACTCCCTCAACTTGAGACATCTGTGGCATTGTGTTGTGACACAAATCTGCACATTTTAGAGTGGCCTTTTATTGTCCCCAGCACAAGGTGCACCTGTGGCTTTGTATGCCATTTAATCAGCTTCTTGATATCTGTCAGGAGGATGGATTATCTTGGCAAAGGAGAAATTGTCACTAACAGGGATGTAAACAAATTTGTGTACCAAATTTGAGAAAAATAAGCTTTTAGCGCATATGGAAAATGTCTGGGATCTTTTATTTCATCTCATGAAACATAGGACTGTTGCGTTTTATATTTTTGTTCAGTATAGTTGAAAAAAAGATGTGGGTATCACTAAGTTTAGAGTCATCACAGGATGATGTGCCTGAGTGACAAGAGAACAGATGTTAACAGACATGGTAACACTGGAATGTAGAACAAGTGACTTCACTTCCTACTCTGTACTGAAACTGGAAATAGTTTATTTAACCTAATGATGAGGAATTTCTGTCCTTTCTGGGAAAACACGATAGAATAGCCATCATGTGATTGGTGTGTGACAACAAACAGCTGGGGGTGACAGTGATCAGCCTTGGTAGCGGATGGTCAAAAGATGTAGCTAACTAGCCTTTTCTACACCGTAGCCTACCTATTAGCTATGATAATCATCCTGTTATTTAAAGAAGTAACCAAGCTGTCACGTTTCTTAAAAATCACTAGCTCTAACATGACAGCTAGTTAGTTACACCTATTAAGGGGCTACAGTCTGGCTTAATTAGATGATATTGGCTTAACTACTAATTTACCTAGCTAGTTACTAGATAAACATCATCCAACACAACATAGCCAAGATCATAACCTTACCACTTTGTGAAGAGTGTCATTGACATGAGAGGTCTTTAACCAAGTAAAATCGTAAAATTGCTTGATAGGACGGCGACGGCTCGGAAGTGCAGGGTTGAGACCACGTACTACGTAGCTTTGCTGTGGTAACTCAATACAGACAGTTAGCTGCCAAGCTACAGTAGCTAGCTAGCTGTCAACGGATCTGGTTAGCAACTTTGTAAAAAACAGGCTAACGCGTTAATGTCTCGCCTTTCTTGACGACTCCAGGACAACCACAGCCAATGTCAGCGATTAAAATGAAATTTTCTTCAGCCAACGAGTAACGTTAAACTCAGTCGAATTATAGTTCACCCAGCGATTTACTTCGCGTGCTAGCTAGTTAGCTTGCAGGATCAGCGGGTTGACAACATACAATAAGGATGGCTCTTGATACTTCCTGATAGGCTGTACTAACAACGTGATTGGTCAACCTACTGAAACGAGCAACTATATTGATTTATATCCTAACAATAAATCATAGCGCGCGTATTATTGGCTAATATTTTACAGATTGACGTTCGTCATATTATGTAAATAAGCTGGCGTCTATGGGGTGTAAAGACCTAGTGTAACTGTGTGAATGAAATGAGATCATGCATTTTATTAAAATTAACCTGTACTGCATATCCTTGTCATGCTCCCCTGAGCATGTCATGTGACTAATCGTGCAAACTACCAAAAGCCTGCTGTCTAAATATCGTTCAGTCATAATTGTAGAACTCTGGGATGATCTTGTTGTATATTTCTCAACTAGCTAAATCTCTATATAACTTTACCCTGAGCAAAAAAATACTTTCAAAAAAATTCCAATAACATAGATAAGAAACTCGAATTCATTGTTAATGTTATGATACTTATGAGTAAATTCTATATTCATAAATTACTTGTTTTAATGTCCCCGGATTTTAAGCCTTTACATATGACTTTGTAGGTCTTTTGAATTCCCTTTAGTTACAAAAAAAAGTATTTGTACATTCAAATATTATTGTTGATGTATAAAGAAATTGCAATCTCTCATCTCCTTTATTTGATTTATATTATTTATTTAGATGTGTATGTGTACAGGGGTGTGTGTAATGTGAGATCTTGCCTGACTTTAATATTGAATTGTTATTTTTTGTCAATATTTTTTAATACGCGTGCACAAAACATAGATAAACCAAAAAAGTCTTGTTTTTATTTAGCAATCCTGGATTTGCCAGGGGAAATTGCCATTTTACTGGCATTCTGTTGCAACTGGGAACTTTCTGATGTTGAAGAACATTGTGCCATAGCATGACAGGAGAGCTACATGTATAAGACTGGACCCTCGTCGCAGGAAGCCTGAGCAACCCTTTATCCCTTTAGGCTCTCGACCAGGCAATGGATGAGTACAGGCGACAGGTGGAGTGCCTGGGGCTGCCTCTGCCAGTGGTGATGGAGCCTGGGAATGCCCTCTGTGGATATTCTGTCTTTTGTCTAATCTGGAGAGATAAAAGATTGATCAGTGTGATCAGAGAGAGTACCGATGATCAGAAAGTGGGGGCAGTGAGACAAATGTAGACACCTTTTCTGTCATCTGTTATATAATACAACAATTCTGTGTTTACTGTTTCTCGATGTACTGTATAATTTGTAATAAAAATGAATGATTTATTATATCAAAATATATACTTTTTTTTTTAAAGGCATAGTGCGTGTTTCATAGGGTAATATTTTACACTGACATTATGTAAAGCATCTGACGTCCATGGGGTGTTGGCTACAGATAAGTACCGGTAAAATTGTGAATGAAATTAGTTCATGCATTTTATTATGATTAACCACTACTACTAATACCAAAGGTCTCTGTTGTCTAGTTTACTACATTTAGCCTAGTTGATCTGCATATAATTATATATATTTTTATGGATGGACATAATGTAGTTATGAATGCACATTAGGTTACACTAGACTTAAGTAATTTTAATAAATGTGGAAAACAAAGGTTGTAGAATATAAATATGTTTATGTATCCTTTTGCTGTTGAACATTGGCCATCTGGAGCCAGGTTGTGCAGATCATAGGCTGACGTTATGAGCTCCACGCCTGTATTTATTATCCGTATGCACAAGAAAATGATGGTGGCAGAAGTTCAAGTTTGGATAAATTCTCTGAATTGTATTACACGTTCTTCCCTTCACATGTCTAGTATTAGACTGTTGTACTTGTCTTTCTGGCACTAACGCTCCCATTTGTCCTTTCTTACTAGCACTGATTTTGCTGATATCTGGTTTATTGAAGAAATACCCGCAATGACTGTGATATGTGATTGCTGTATCTACCTTAGTTGACTATACTGTCTGTAAGTAACTCTTGATAAGAGCATCTGCTAGGTAACGGACCAACATGTTCAATGTAAATAAGAAACACCGAAATGACAAACAACAAGAGAAAGGTATAATGTCATCATACTTGCCCTTTATCTACATAACATTTTCAAATGAGGTGAATGAGACATATTAATCGTTGGTGGCCATTGTGAATAAATATAATTGTATATTTGTTTAAGTACAGTTTAGATTTTATTTTCGCCCAGATAATACATAACTGTAGCAATACAGACCAAAACAAACACTTAGAAATGAAGAAAAAAACGCTTGAAAATATAAAGTGCATTTCAAACAATTCATCATAATCATGATTAGGATGTGCATTTTCTGCCATCGTTAACATATAAAACAGATCTCCATATACCACGGAATTCCTCCATGCAAAGTTTTGAGTAAAATATGCCTGCAAAAAACCTCACATACAAATAATGAGAGAGTTTATTATTCAAAATGTGCATGTATTTTCTCTTCACAGACCAGTTTTGACTAACTTATCTACTCCTGATGTTTCAATGATTATAATACAATAAACACCACCTTAGTGATCAGGTTGATAACATGGGAAATATGACAAAATGTTATCTGGTTCCCTTTATATTTGAAGGTAGAACTAACAGTCACAGAATAACGCTAAAGAGCCACCCATTTCTGAACAGTAAGAGAATAACAACAAGTGGAATGATTCATATAACAATAAGAATATATTGTAAACTACTGCAAACATTCCAGTTATCTACCAAAACAAGAGACAACTGTATATTCAGTAGGGGCCAAATTTAGACTTGAGATGAGTAGTTAACATGGATTTAAGTCAATAAAACCTCGATTTAAGTCCACATGTCTTGACTTAAGTCCAACTTAAGTGTTCTTATCTCAAGTCTGAATAGGCCACAGCCCTAGGCCTCTTCATTACAACAGCATCCCTAAAATATATCTTGCTATATTAAGTACCTTGACCTGTCATTACAACAATATGTAGCTCTCAGATATGATGATAATAAACTCCATAATAGTATAAAATGAGATATTTATTTTGAATAAACTATGTTAAATTACATGGCATTATGATTATGATATGGAACAATGTTTTATATATATACAGTACCAGTGAAAAGTTTGGACACACCTACTCATTCCAGGGATTTTCTTTATTTTTACTATTTTCTACACTGTAGAATAATAGTGGAGACATCAAAACTATGAAATAACACATATGGAATCATGTAGTAACCAAAAAATTATTAAACAAATCAAAATATATTTTATATTTGAGATTCTTCAAAGTAGCCACACTTTGCCTTGATTCTCTCAACCAGCTTCACCTGGAATGCTTTTCCAAATTTGGACTCATCACACCAATGGACATATTTCCACCGGTCTAATGTCCACTGCCCGTGTTTCCTAGCCCAAGCAAGTCTCTTCTTCTTATTGATGTATTTTGGTAGTGGTTTCTTTGCAGGAATTCGACCATGAAGGCCTGATTCACAGAGTCTCCTCTGAACAGTTGATGTTGAGAAGCAATTTCTGAGGTGCAGTTAACTCTAATGAACTTATTCTCTGCAGCAGAGGTAACTCTGGGTCTTCCTTTCCTATGGCAGTCCTCATGAGAGCCAGTTTTATCATAGCGCTTGATGGTTTTTGCGACTGCACTTGAAGAAACTGTCAAAGTTCTTGACATTTTTAGGATTGACTGACCTTCATGTCTTAAAGTAATGTTGGACTGTCATTTCTCTTTGCTTATTTGATCTGTTCTTGCCATAATATGTAAGTGGTCTTTTACCAAATATCTTCTGTATACCACCCCTACCATGTCACAACACAACACAACCTTGTCACAACACAACTGATTGGCTCAAACGCATTAAGAAGGAAAGAAATTCCACAAATTAACTTTTAACAAGGCACACCTGTTAATTCATATGCATTCCAGGTGACTACCTCATGATGCTGGTTGAGAGAATACCAAGAGAGTGCAAAGCTGTCATCAAGGTGGTTACTTTGAAGAATCTCAAATATAAAATATATTTTGATTTATTTAACACTTTTTTGGCTACTACATGATTCCATATGTGTTATTTCATCGTTTTGATGTCTTCACTATTATTCTACAATGTAGTAAATAGTAAAAATAAAGAAAAACCCTGGAACGTGTAGGTGTGTCCAAACATTTGACTGGTACTGTATATATACACACACCATAAGGGGGCGGTATGATCCAAGTTATAGGCTGCAGTCAGAAAGTCGTCTGAAAAGTAGCCAAGTAATGTAGTACATAAAAGCTTGCATATTCTACCAGACTAATTCCAACATCTGATATTCTTCACCCACTAACAAACATTTGCCAATCATTCGCATAAAGATTATGGGTGTTACATGTTTGATAGAGAAGATACATGAGAGAGAGAGAGAGAGAGAGAGAGAGAGAGATCATCATAATTTCACCATTGAAATAATGCACAGTGTATTATCTTAACACACATACAGTTGTAGTGCTCAACTTACAGTGAATCCAACTGTGGTGAGTGAAACATAGTCATATTATTATTTCACAACACAGACTACTAGCCTGGTCCCAGATCTGTTTGTGATTTTGCCTACTCCATTGCCATTGTTTGACATGACAACTCCATACAGAGTTGGCAAGAAACAGACAGTTAAACTCTCAGATACCTGACACCAGAATTGGGAAGGAATCCAATATGAAAATAAGGTTAATAGAAAAACAGATGGATAAACGATAACAGCAACAGCAAGTGAACATTTGACATCAAAGAATGAAAAACCTTATCCATCCATAAAGCCCTTAATATGCATTTTACATCTATTAAATATGCTACATCCATTTACACCTGCTTTTTCTTCTTCACCTTTTTGGTTCAAAACAAAACATGATGAGTGACAATTAGAACGTACGAATAGTAGAGCCATAGTCTTTACAGATATTTACAGTAATCTCCTTACCGTAGCTGTGCAGTCAGGATCAAGTAACAGATCATTTTATTCACAACAAAATACAATTATTCTAGTTTATCAATGTTATTCAAGTTTGGATTCTGTTAATTTCTATATAGTTTCTGGCTTACTGAACCCATCCCTGAACTGACACACACACATTGGGGCACGCACACACGCACACAGCCCAAATCATCCACCACAGGGGTATGGGATTTAAATCCATGAATATCAACTCCGCTTACACCAGTGTGTGTGTGTGTGTGTGTGTGGGCTGCAGTAGTAGTCCTGTTCTGTAGAGATAAGCGCTCTGAGCTTCAGAACTGTCAGAGGAGCTTTACTCTTCTTTACCAAGGCACCAAATGCACCCTATTCCCTATATAGTGCACTACCACAGGGGCTCTGATCAAAAGTAGTCCACTTTATAGGGAATAGGATGCCATTTCGGACGCAATCCATGGCACACAAATGTGCCATAGCCTTCAAGATTCACCCAGAACTAACTCAAGGTTGTTTCACTTCATCCTTCACTTACAGACATTCACTGACAGCATGCTATGCTAATCTGGCTATGCTAATCAACTGAGGACTTCAGTGAGTGTAGTGTTGGACCATAATTCTTTGTCATGGGCGGCCTTACAGTAGTAACAGAAAACTACAGTAGTCATTGGTCCTGTGTGGCTCAGTCGAGTGTCTTTCTAAAGATAAAATCTAGTGGCTGCGTCATTGTCTTTTACAGTAGTAATTTTGTCATTTACTTTCCGAAGACAAATCTACAGTGGCCGATTGGATTTTGTGTTTTGTTGTTGTTGCTGTCAAGGTTGTAATGACTAGATTGTGCCTCAGCATACCCTCTGCTTGTGATTACGTTTATTTGAGTGAATTACAGAAACAGAAGTGACTGGTCGTTTAGTCGAGATAGAAAAAACGAGTAAGTAACTGGATTTGGTGTTTCACAGTATTCAGCATGTTTTGATCAGTAAAGCACTTTTCACTCCTTTTTATTCTAGAAACACACAAAATGTACCACATGACATGCATTCATTTCACATACATACATACAGATCTGTTATAGATATCTAATAGTTCATAAAGTGGAGCGTTGTCTTAATATATACTAACTGTATAATAGAAAATGGCCGTAACAGCACCTTTACAATAGTTCTGCTCACTCATGGTTACAGATAAGTCAATACCATGTTGATATGCTTTTCTAGAACTGGAATGTCGTCTTAAGCTTGACATTGCTTGACATTGTGGAATTGTTCTAGAAATCTGAAAAGGCATCTCATTTCTCAATGCCCTCCTCTCTAAACTCCTTTCAGATAGAAGGGTTACAATTTGTGGGGGTGGCTACCTGTGTTCGCCTTATCAGACTGAGGAACAGAGTTAGCTGGACTTTGGGCCACTGTGGTGCCACCGCCAACCATCCGGACTCCGAGTCCGGACGAAGCCTCAGACTTTCCTGCCGAGGCACCTTGCTTCTCCTCACCCGGCTTGGGCATGTCTTTCAGCTCCTTCCCCTTGGGCCCCTCCTGGGACTGGGACACCATTGACCCCTTTATAGGCCCCAGGACTAATTTAGCGGCACTGGTCAGCTGGGTGACAAAGCTGGTCTTGTCGCCGGGGGAAACAGGCCTGGACCTGCCTGGACAGAAGGAGGGTGCGCAAAGCGAGGGGGTGACGCCTGTGGGGGAGGGGGAAGGGGATGGAGAGTGTTCTTCCACTACCTCCAGCCGACATTTATCCTCCCAGTCCAGGGTCCCTCGGTAGCAGTTGACAGGCCCCAGGCCCTGCCTCACCTTGCCCAGGGAGAGGGGTTGTCCGTGGGGTGGGACAGCTGGAGCCAGGGCCCTGGCTGGAGGTTTGGGGCTTTTGGGGCTTCTCAACCCCAGTTCTGAAGTTCTTGGAGAGCCATTGTTCTCGGCTCCATTCTTTCTCAGGCTCTCTCCTACTATTCCTGATGGTTTACTACTAGCCTTGAACATACCTGTAGACCCTGACGTTATTGATGATCCACCCATACCCATGCCTCTGTCTGGACTAGTGCCTCTCCCTAGAGGGCCCCCACAGGGCATGCTGGGCCTGGGAGGAGGACACACCTTGGTGTCTCCATTTAGCTTTGGTTCCGTTCTGTCCTCTCCGTAATTCTCCTGGGAGTCTTGGCTGAGAGGGCTTGTACTCACGGCCGTTCGGAGGCTCTGTTGCTTGATAGACATGTTTGTCTGACGCTGGCTCTTCTCTGCTCCTTCTGGGTGGCCCCTAAAGATACCTGGTGACCCAGTGGGAGTAATGGGACTTGTAGTTTTGATGGAATCCAGATTTGGCGATTGGCTGGATTGGGCTCTGTAGGTGGGGCTACTCTGAGGGCTAAAGGTATGCTCACTGGTTGAGGGTTTTCTAACTAATGATTGGTGATTATCTGTTGTGGCTCCTCCTCCTCGGTTAGGTGACCTCTCTGGGACGGTTGTTGTCCTGTTGCTATAAGCCATAATGATCTCTCCCACCCTCTCCCTCGATCTTTCTCTCTCTCTCTTCCTCTCTCTCTCTCTTTCCCTCTCCCTCCCAGCCAGCAGTGTATCCCTACTCAGCGGCGACTCTTGCCTCCCTAACTTCCTCATCGGCTTGAGCACCCCCGTCTCTGGTGTCGTGGTAGTTGCCCCTGTAGATGAACCCTGGGAGCCTGGGGCGGAGGGCAGCAGTGGGGGGTTCAGAGGTGGTAGATTCTCCCCTTCCGTCTCCAACAAACTCTGGAGCCCCAACTCGCAACAGTGGAACTGGTCCTTGCGGTACAAGTCAGAGTGCTGGACCTAGAATAGGATAGGATAAACTTTTATTTAGGGGGAAATTGTCTTAGACACATAGTGATGCTGTATACAGTAGGTCTACTAAAAAAGACTCAAGTTCTTTTAATTCCCAATGTGTTGTTTTAACTGTATTTAAATGTCTTCCTCATGTATACTTAAACTAATAAACGAGATGAAAATACTAAATCAACACTATACTGTACATTACAAACTGGACACATTCATTATACACCCATAGCACACGTTACCCATGTGTCACACCTCTAATACACATCTCAGACCGCCACATTCACAATACCTCCAGGCTGTGTTTCCTCAGAGGCCCTCCCACCCCACCACTTGACGACTGGGAATGAGACAGCGGCGAGGTGAGCTTCTCTGCCGACTGGACCCTCTTGAGGAGTGGGGAACGGGGCGGCTCGGCGGACTTGGGCCTGGGGCGGACCACGGGTGGTGATGAGTGGAGCTTTGCCCCGGCAGGGAAGGTCTGGGTGGTGTTGGAGCTACCGATGGTGTGGCCCGGGAGTGGGGGAGGGGAGGACTGGGTGGGGGATGGTGTGTGGGCTAAGGGGGAGAGGGGGATGTTGCCGGCGGACTTGCAGCGGGCCGAGCGGTACTGGCGGTGGAGCTTGGGGGAGAGGCCGTGCAGGGAGCTGGGGCGCATGTGCTGGGAGGCGGCAGGGGAGTTGGGGGTGCTGGAGGCAGGAGAGCTGCTCTGAGAGGACACACCTGGGGGAGAGGAAAGAGAAAGACAAGAGAGAGGTTACAGTGAAGATAGAGAGGAGTAGAGAAAGAGAGACAAGTAGAGAGAAGATAGACAGAAAAGAGAAAGGTGAGAGAGGAAGAGGGAAAAACAGATTCTTCAGCTACAGATTAATAATCAGTTCAGCCACAACTGGGATTACAATGTTTGATTCAGCTTTCCTGGTGCAATGGAACCAAAACTGGTTCCCAAACCTTGACCATCTGACACTCATCTGACAATCTCAAACACTCTATTTACTTCAAAGAAAACAAATACAATTTGGAACCCTGAGGACTATACTACAAAGTGGGATCAATGAGTTAGCCAGCTAACTTCCATAAACAACCAGAAATAACTATTGATTTTCTAGTTCATTAAGAAAGCTAAACTTAGATATGTGTTTGAGTCAATTAGACCACGTACATTTCAAGCTTATCTTTCAATTTTGTTTATTTTAGAATAGTTAGGCAAGTTAGCTGGCTAACTCATTGATGCTGCTTTGTAGTGTACCCCTCAGGTCTGTTACTCACCCAGGTAGGAGGACTCAGGTGTGGACCTGTATCCCTGCTGTGTAGGGGAACGGGCTGACAGGTTGTGGGAGGGAGAACCTGGTAGACTGTCACTGGACGACAGAGAGCGGTTCAGAGAGGACAGGCTGCGGCTGGTGTGGAGCAGGTTAGACTGTTTAGTGATCTTCCTGAACAGGGAGCTATGCTTCTTACTGTAGGGAGGAGAGAGGGAGGAGGGGGACAGAGGGATAGGGGATGGAGTAGGAGAGGGTAGTAGAGAATAGTTTTCATTAAAAAGTTTTGCAATGTATAACATGGAGAGATACTGAAACGTATTAGCAGAATGCTGAATAAATACATGGAACTGTTCTTCTCCATGTTACAGCATACATGATAACAGCTACTGTAAATGAGAGTGCCATACTACAGTACCTCTCTTGTCCCTCTTTGCCGATGGGCCTCTTATTGCGTCGGGCCATCTTGCACTTGTAGTTGGACTTGCGTGCCGGACCCACCTTGATGGAGGTGTTCTCAAACGGTGTGGTGGTCACTGTCACCTTGTTGCCACTCTGCAGGGGCACACAGAATGATGATGAGCCATGTATATGTGACTGACTGGGGTTTGATCACAGGTTTTCTGCATGCCACAAGTCTAGGTTAGCCTGCTGAGCTAAAGCCTGGGCACTAGCTCAGGGAGCCAACGCTTGTATGCAGGCAAGTTACTCATCACATGAGCATGGTCACAGAACGACCTCCTTCACATCTACATTGACGAATAACACCCTTACTCATAGCTTAAGAGACCAACAATGAGCATGGATGTTACGCAAACCTACGAATATCAACAAAGTCTATTGTAGAACTCAGTCTCTTCTTCCATCATACCTTTAGAATGAGTTCCACCACTTCCGTGTGGACCAATCCGTGGACAGACTCTCCATTCACATGGGTGATGAGGTCACCAGCACACAGTCCTGCTTCCTGGGCGGGGCCTCCATCCTCCACGTGCTGCCATTGGACGAGGATACATTGTCAATCAATAAATAGGATAGTGTATACCTTTCAAGTTAATTAATTAATTAATCCACCCCTCCCCCTTCTCCTCCCCCTCTCCTCACCCAGATGATGTGATGGACACTGTAAACATCCGTATCTCCCATGTAGACCCGTATAGCCCTGAGGGTAAATCCGTACTTCTTCCCTGAGCGGTGGATGGTGATGGGAGAGCGCAGCACGCTGACGGCAGGGGCCGGACAGTAGTCACGGCTGGGTGACGAGTCCCGGGAGGAGGGGTTGGAAGACAGGGAGCGGGGGGACATGGGGCTGGCCAAGGGGGAGCTGTGACTGTGGACATACTGGTCTACTGTGGTGGGGGGGGGGGGAAATGTTAGGGAGAGGAGTAATGGAAAGGGGAAAGATGAAGGAATGACAAAATGGCGAGAGAATGGAAGTGATTGTGGGTAAGAAAAAGAGTAAGAAAAGTTTTAGGCATAGGGATACACATATTACAGTGTACTATTTCATCATGTGGTTTGAAGTATGCTGTGTAAACTCAGCATTAGAGTAACATCCCAGCTCACAGCACCCTCTAGTGGCAGGAGGCCATAGTGATTAATTGACTGCCTGATTAAATGTATTTGATTATTAAAATACATATAAAGCTACTCAAGCCAGAAACAACACATAACAATTCAGCATAGTTACCTGCAGGTATGATGACAGATAGGGCTGTGGCCGAGGCTGACTTGATAACCTTGTTGCCAGGCCGTGAGTTCCTCTTCTCCCCTGTGTCTCCAGACATCTGCTGGTGTCTCGCCCTGCGGAGGACCAGGTCATTCGTGGCCCGGGGGCCCAGGGGGTCATACACAGGTCCTGCCCCCAGCTCCCTATTGGCTGATGTAGGTCCAGGAGTAGTGGATGGAGTGGGCGTGGCTCCCAGAGACTTGCCTGGGCTTGGTGGTTTCTCTGTTGGCGGAAATAAATATTACTCTCCAGTCTCAAGTATATTGATGGAGCTTAGCTAATGTCCTCTCTTGGCTTACTTACAATCTATACACATCATCACTTTCTACTGACTTTTCAATTGTCACCTCATCTGATAAAATCACCAGTTTGTCCGGTGACAATACAAGTGAAACAAACCTCTACCACCCCGTAATCTCTCTCTCTCTCTCTCTCTCTCTCTCTCTCTCTCTCTCTCTCTCACCTCCTACATGTTCCTCCTTTGGGTCAGGGGTGGTGCTGGGGGTGGAGGGGGGTGTGGAGGGAACGGAGGCCACCTCCAGTGAAGTCCCCCTGGCCTTGACAGGGGGCTGGCGTGTCAGGGGGTCTGGGTTGTCCTCCTGCTGTGAGGCGAAGCGATGCGTGTCCATGAGGGCGGAGAAACGGCGCCGGGCCCCGAGGGGAGGGCTGGAGTCACCGTCCATGTAGAGGGACTCAGAACCAGACAGACGCTTCCTTTGAGGGGCCAGGAGAAGAGAAGTTATTATTCCCAATGCTAAGGGACTTTTATTTTGAAACGTATTTAAACTGATGTTGAATCAATGTGTTGTGAATGTTGGTATAAAGGTGTCATGACTTGTATACATTTCATGAATGCCTATGTATACCCCCTTAAAGTTAGTGTTAACATCTCTCTGTTTGGATGATTTAATGGCTGCTACCACCGCCTTAGGTTCTGACACTTCCCCAATACAGGAGCTCAGCATGAGAGTTCACACAATCACACGCACTAGAGTCAATTATAGACAGTGGATCTCAATTCTATAAACCAACCTGTGTATGAAACTCAAGACATGAAATTCCCCCCATCTCTCTCTCTCTCTCTCAACCCACCAAACTCACATCTCAGGTGAACCGGTCCTCCAGCTCTTGTCCCTGATAGGGAAGCTTCCCAGACTCTCTCTCTTCCCCTTGTTGTCCTCCCGGGAGCCCTTGTGTTCCCGTCGAGTCACTGAGGGGGCCTTCTGCTCCAACTGGGACAGGTGCTCCATGCTGCTGTACACCTGCAGAGGGGCCATGGAGAGAGTCCAAATCTGAGCCACACTGCTGATCCTACTCTGAAACACTTCATGAATACATGGCCTGAACATAAAGAAAGGAAGCAAGTTGGTTAAAACACTCCTCATCACTACCCTTAGCATTAAGCCAAACATAGAACATGATAGTCAGTTACATACTGTAGATAGAAAGATTACGGAGCTAATTAACTTACAACAACTGCATTTAAATAAGGATAGGCTAGAGTCAACTACTTTACATGTAATACAAAGTAGGTGGGTGCTTCAGCTAATACGTACAACACGCACGCAGACATACACACACACACACTCGCATACACACACGGCAAGGTCTCGTAAATGAGCTGTGAGTATGCTGGTGTGTGTGGGAGACCAGCTTAACAACAAGAACGGTGCTTTAAAACAAGGCTAAAGAGTATTCAGCACCATGGTAACTGAAGCAGTTATAACATGAGCTGTACTGTGATATGTACATTGGCTTCTAAATCTAAACTACTGTAATAAATCCAATCACATTTTACTACAGTTGTAGACTAACAGGGAAATGCTTACTATCCTTTTTCCAACAATGCAGTTCAAGGTAAAGATACAAAATAATATAACAAATGTAAATAGTGACATGAGTAATAAATACACAGTGAATAACAAGTAACAATAATGAGTCAAAATAACATGTCTATATACAGGAAGTAGCAGCAGCGAGTCGATGTGCAGGAATACAAGGTAACTGAGGTAGCTATGTTCATATAGGGAGGGGTAAAGTGACTAGGCAACAGAATAGATAATAGACTGTAGCAGCAGCTTGTGTGTGTGTGTGTGTGTGTGTGTGTGTGTGTGTGTGTGTGTGTGTGTGTGTGTGTGTGTGCGTGCGTGCACATACATGTGTGAACGTGTGTGTGTGGCGTCAGAATGCATGTGTGTGCATCTTATGAGTGTGTGGGTGTATGTAGTAGTGTGTGTGTATGTGTGTGGTGGGGTGTCAGTTTAAATCAGTGGAGGCTCCGCAGAGGAGGGGGAGGACCATCCTCCCCAGTGAATTTCTGAAAAATGTAAATAGTGAAACATTTAAAAAAATATCCCTTTTAGATAAAGTTATACTAAATATATATTTACGTCACCAAATAATTGATTAAAATACACTGTTCTGCAATAAAGTTCTACAGTAGCCTCAACAGCACTCTTAGGATAGCACCATGATGTAGCCGGAGGACAGCTAGTTTCCGTCCTCCTCTGGGTACATTGACTTCAATACAAAACCTAGAAGGCTCATGGTTCTCACCCCCTTCCATAGACTTACACAGTAATTATGACAACTTACGGAGGATATCCTACAACCTATCAGAGTTCTTGCAGCATGAACTGACATGGTGTCCACCCAATCAGAGGATCAGAGAACGAATCTAGTACTGAAAGCAGAAACTACAGCTATCTAGCACTTTGGTGCATAAAATGTGGTGAGTAGTTGACTCAAAGAGAGAGAAAGACAATAGTTCAACAGCAAGATAGTTTAACCTACTCAAAAACCTGTCTCAAACAGAAAGGGATGCTATGTTAGCTTGCTGGCTATGGCTAGCCAACACTGGAACACTGGAAGTTAAGCTTTTTGTTATATGAATTTATTGCCACCAGCTGATGTGTTATGCACTGTTGTCCACAAGCGAAGGGAAAAGCTGAGAGGAGGAGAGCGCGTAGTTGCTAGAAGGAATTAACGAGCAAAGTGATCATGCTGTTTGTATGTGGCTGCTATGAAAGTGAACTGTGTTTGCGTGTGATCAGGGGTGTATTAATTCTGCCGATTCTGTTGAAAAACCTTTCTTCAACAGAACGAAACGGGAATAAACATACCTTTTTTTGCCCAATAGAAACGTTCGTTTGCAACTGTTGGACTAACGATTACACTCTAAATAAGCTAGATGCAGGCAAGAGTGAGCAAGGCGGTATTGAATGTGTCACTGTCTGTCAACTTGACTACTCACATTTTTCTCTCGACCTGTGCACCTACGTTGTAAACTTTCATTCATAGGCTAGGTTGTAGCAACCTCATGATGGGTATAGAGAAAATGTATCATGTAGTAGCCTAAACCTATCGATGTTACATTGAGCTGGTTGAATGGAATATGAAGGACAGTCATCCAATATGCTGTAAAAATAAATAAGGCCATGCCTCATCTTAAATTGCACCGACCACCACTGGTGTAAATATCTGTGAGTCTGTGTGTAGAGTCCAGTGTGTGTGCATAGAGTCAGTGCAAGAGATGGTCAATGCAGGTAGTCCGGGTAGCCATTTGATGAGCTATTTAGCAGGCTTGTTTAGCAGTCTTATGGCTTGGGGGTAGAAGCTGTTCAGGGTCCTGTTGGTTCCTGACTTGGTGCCTCGGTACCGCTTGTGCGGTGGCAGAGAGAACAGTCTATGACTTGGGTGGCTGGAGTCTGACAATTTATTGGGCCTTCCTCTGACACCGTCTATTATATAGATCCTGGATGGCAGGGAGCTCGGCCCCAGTACTCACCATCCTCTGTAGCACCTTGTGGTCGGGTGCCTTGCAGTTGCCGTACCAAGTGGTGATGCAGCCACCTGCATCACCACTTGTGCTCTCTGTGTGTGTGTGTGTGTGTGTGTGTGTGTGTGTGTGTGTGTGTGTGTGTGTGTGTGTGTGTGTGTGTGTGTGTGTGTTTGTGTACATGGGTCCGTGTGTATGCTTTGAGACCAGCAGGCAGTGTTCTAGACTCTAATCAGGTCTCTCCACCAATGTACTGCTACTGTAATAGAGCCCTTAGCCCTCTCCATTTATACAAGAGACCCTTCACACACACACATACACACACAGCCCTACTCATTCCCACAAGAGACCCTTCATTAGTCCCCACACATACAGGAGAACAGAGAGGAGGAGGAAGGGACAGGTGAAGAACAAAAGGAGGGCAGCAGAGAGAGAGAGATAATATAGAAGGAAAGATGGTGTAATGACAGAATGACAGGATAATAGGGATTCAAACTATGAGGTGGACAAAAAGTGGAGGGATAAAGAGAGAGTGAGGGAGAGAGAGAGAGAGCCAGGATAAAAAATGAGATGGGATAGCTAGAAGACACCGTTAAGTAAGGGGAGATGAAGAGAGAAAATGACCTTGCTGAAGCGAGGGCAGCCAGAGGAGTGTGTGTGGCACGTGTGTGTGTGCAGGGTTGGGTAGGTTCCTTTTTAAATGTAATCCGCTACAGTTACTAGTTACCTAGAGTGGGAGGTAGCCTAACGGGTAGAGTGTTTGGCCGGTAACTGAAAGATCACTGGAAATCGGTTGCTGGCCCTTGAACTTAACTCTAATTTGCTCAAGGGAAGCCGTACTACTTTAAAAGTAATCCAAGAAGTAATAGTACTAGTTTGTCAAAAGTATCTTTAATCTGTTAGTGTTTTGTAATGTAATCAGTTACTCCCCAACCATAAGTGTGTGTGTGAGTGTGTGTGTGTGTGTGTGTCTGTGTACCTTGCTGAAGCGAGGGGAGCAGGAGGAGAACTGTCTGATCTCAACAGGCTCATCATCATCGTTGGTGTCATCCTCATCGTACGCATTGATGTGGTGATAACGATCTGAACGGGCTGAGGGAGGACAGGAGAAGAGAGAGGGAAACAGAGAGAGACAGAGAGAGAGAGATGGCGAGAAAGAGCGAGAAAGAGAGAGCGCGAGAGAGAGTCTTAGTTTTCATAAATAATTGAACGTCCCTAGCCTTGGTGTTCTCTCTCCTCTGCTTATACTTCTCAAAGTCGCTGCAACGCTTTGGGAGAACCACTCTCTGGCTTGGCTGAGTTTTACCATGAGATAACCCGTATCAAAGATCAAAGACTCATTTGCTTTACACATGGAGCCCAATTCTGATCTTTTTCCAATTATATGTATTTTGATCAATCAGATAAGTTTTTGGCCAATTGGGCAAAGTATCAGAATTGGGCTGTCTGTGTAAATGCAGCCAGTGTGCTGTATTGGCATTAAATACACAGGTAACGGCACTCACTGTCGAAGTAGCTGGTGTCCTCTTCTGACTCCAGGTGAGGTATGAACTCTGCCTTCTGTCTCAGTAGACTGTTCCAGTCCAGGTCAGAGAAGAACGAATGCTGCTTCACCTCAAACGCTCCCCCTGGGGGCACGGAGGAATAATACCAACAACAAGATCAGCTCTAAGAATGTAGGCCTCGGAAGAGCATATGGCTCTGGGCCATGGTAGGTGGAGTAAAACATAAACAAAGGTTAAAATGTGAATAATTATGGCATGATTCATTACACACAGTAAGCAGGAATATTTTCTGACTCATATCAGAGACCTAGGGAGAGTAGCCTGCTGTGTGCCAGACTGTTGTTATTATAATTTTCCCAAAAAATGTATCCCCCTTTTCAATCTTGTCTCATTGCTGCAACTCCCCAATGGACTCGGACGAGTTGAAGGTGGAGTCATGTGTCCTCCGAAACATGACCTGCCTAACCGCGCTCCTTAACACCCGCCAGCTTAACCCGGAAGCCAGCCGCACCAATGTGTCGGAGGAAACACCGTTCAACTGGCGACCAGGGTCAGCCTGCAGGCATCCGGCCTGCCACAAGGAGGTGCTACAGCACGATGAGCCAAGTAAAGCACCCCTAGCCAAACCCTCCCCTAACCTGGACGACGCTGGGCCAATTGTGTGCAGTCCTATGGGACTCCCGGCTACGGCCAGCGGTGGCACATCCTAGTAAAATCTGTATTCAACAATGCATTGCCTTGACAAACAAGGTTGTGTTTGGTAAGATTATGACAGTAGACTACAGCAGAAACAGGAGGAACATTCTTAAATTCTAGCACATTGGTTCAGAAACTAGGTGTCGGGATGGACCAAGTTGAAATTAGGTCCCCTGAGAAAATCTTTAAATGGGTATAGAATACAAGCTAAACTTTTAGTGTCAACTAAGGGCCTTTCGCCTTGTGCAGAACAAGTTTGAGAAGCCCTGTTGTAGTACCTGTACCCAGCCTCATCAGTGGATTGGTCTGTAACAGGGTTGATATCAGTCCCTGGGCATCAGCAGGCAGGACCTCATCTCCATCAGGCCACACTATGTCATCTGAGAGAGACAACAGAGCCAGGTACAGAGAGAATGAACAGCAAGGATTTGGAACCGGACCAACATTGAGTCAGGTACAAGTTAGTACACAGACAGAGGCCTTGGAGTCAACAGTCACCTACAGCAGTGGTTTTTAAACCTCTCCTCAGGGACCCCCAGCCGTTCATTTGATCAATTCCAGAGCTAGCACACCTGATTCAACTTGTGAATTGTCTGGGGGTCCCCGAGGAGAGCTTTGAAAACCCCTGACATACAGAACAAGAGGCACTGGGGGGATTCAAAAAGACAACAGGTGCAAACACAGAGGAAAGGCCAGCCCTCATGTCTCAATCACCTGTAATGACCTGTCCAAAGAGCTTTTGACTGATTGATTGATGGCAGACTCACCTGTGATGACCTGTCCAAAGAGCTCCTCAGGCGTGTCTCCAAAGAAGGGCACACAGCCCACTAAGAACTCATAGAGGATGATGCCCATGGCCCACCAGTCCACCGGCTTCCCGTAGCCCTGTCTTAGGATCACCTCCGGGGCTATGTACTCTGGGGTGCCACACACCTGGGACAGGGAGAGAGATCCACCAATCAGAAGTCTCGATCACGCTCCTTGCCTCTATTTTCCTCTCAACTACATGTACCAGATGCAATGGAGTAGTCCCAAAAGTGCAACACCTGCCCATTTGGCACTCCAGACAGGCTCAATAAAAATGAAAGACAACAACAAATACTATTTGGACCCAGGTCTGGCCTGCTTAGCAAACTGCAAGCCCAAGAGCTTGAATATTCTTCCATCTGTCTCTGACAGAAGTACTGTACAGTAATCACTAATCAAGGACCCAGATTGTATAATGCTGATAATCAGAATTCTAATTCTAATTGGTACTGTTGCTGTACACTGTTGAGGCAGCAGGGGCCTAGTTCATTATAGCTAAGTGAATAACCAATGCCCTCTAATCAAGAGTCTACACAGACCACAACGTGAAAGGATCTTCATCTATTTCATGTGCAGATGATGTGTGTTCATTAGAACCCATTAAAAAGCATGAGCTGGTGTACACCCCAAACAAGTTGGTAGAGCCACTGACTAACGGAGAGCAACTGTAGGTTGAAAAAATGTAATAAAGAGATTTGCACACTCTACATACAAGCTCCCAGTAATTTATTGGGTAAACCACCAACGTTTCAGCATCACTGTGCCTTCTTCATGGTCATGTCATGAATGCTTGAACCAGGTTATGTAAACAAACACTGCAATTAGTGCAACCAATGACAATAGTGAGGGGGTGTGTCATAATTACTAGGGTGATAAGAATGAAAACATTTTTTACTGTTAAAAGACAATAGTTTAATATATTAGGCTATTGTTATCATATTGCAACATAATTAGATATTGTGCATAGTAATAGCATCAACATACATTATTATTTGATTTAATACACATATTTAATTGTTTCCATTTAATTTCATCTTTGTTACATGTCATCTTTTGGTTCAACAGTAATGCACAACAAGCATCATCAACAACGGCAATATCTTGGGTGCACGCTGATACGCTGTAGAGCACAGGAGGTTGGTGGCACCTTAATTGGAGAGGACAGGCACGTGGTAATGACTGGAACAGAATAGGTGGAATGGTATCAAATACATCAAGTGTCCATGCAATGTCCATGCTAAAGCAGGAGTCCTCTTTCTACCTCTATGTGAAACAACACAGCATTCAGTCTGGTTTAACCAGGCTAGATGCCCTACCGCTGGAGAAGACACTGTATTGCTGCTGGCCTAACAGCATGATTTATTAATATGGGGAGTTAAATTCAAAACCTCCGTAAACAATAAACTGTAATTGCAAAATAAATAGGGACCAGAATTTGATTTATTTAGAGAAATGATGATGATTCAGTCTGTATGGTAAACATTATTAGTGACTGTGTATTCCTCTTGCTTGGCAAATTATGCGTTTTTGCAAGGTTATTTTGAGATTCTCAATCCTTTGACGCACGAGGCAAGTCAAGGGATCCTGAATTCAACTCACTCACGCAACTGTCATGACTGTAGGCTATCTACAGAGTTTCTAACATACTGTATGTGATTGGCTCTTCATTGAGAAGTTGGCTGTATACTACCTCTCACAATATGATTAATTGTTTGTTTGATTAGCTGAGTGACTGACTGATCATGACTGGCCGACTGACTAACTGACTGATTGATTTACTGACCAATCAATCGATCTACCTGTTTGTCCAGGAACTCGCGTGCGTCCTTCTCGATGTGTCCCTCGTACAGGTTGGTGGTGAGGCTCATCAGACCCATCTTAGACAGGCCAAAGTCGGTCAGCTTGATGTGGCCCATAGAGGTGATCAGAAGACTGGTGGAAACAGGAACAACACATGGGCTGTTAGATATCAACTGCAAAGCAAACCCCAGGAACAGCCATTATTCCATTACAATGAGCCCGTCCTCCTATAGCTCCTCCCACCAGCCTCCACTGGTATGTATGACCAATAGGAGCCTGTAGGAGTTATAGGAGCCTGTATTCCTAGAACCTTTCCCCATACACACATTTTGGCTTAATATTGTTAGAGGATGTCCCAAATGGTCCTAAGAAATTACATGTATGGTGAATATTGTATAGTGTGAAAGCAACTTAAAACCTCCAATCCACCAGGGGATTGTCAGGGTGGCAGTGCAACCCACTCACTTGTCAGGCTTGAGGTCTCGGTGCACGATGCCATAGTTGTGTAGGTACTCCAGTGCCAGCACGGTCTCTGCAAAGTACATTTTGGTGAGTTCCACGGGCAGCGCCCCGATGTTCTTTAGCAGAGTGGCACAGTCTCCCCCTATAGGAACACAACATGGTTGGTTAGACATGGTCTCCCCCTATAGGAACACAACATGGTTAGTTAGACACGGTCTCCCCCTATAGGAACACAACATGGTTGGTTAGACACAGTCTCTCCCTATAGGAACACAACATGGTTGGTTAGACACAGTCTCCCCCTATAGGAACACAACATGGTTGGTTAGACACAGTCTCCCCCTATAGGAACACAACATGGTTGTTTAGACACGGTCTCCCCCTATAGGAACACAACATGGTTGGTTAGACACGGTCTCCCCCTATAGGAACACAACATGGTTGGTTAGACACGGTCTCCCCCTATAGGAACACAACATGGTTGGTTAGACACGGTCTCCCACTATAGGAACACAACATGGTTGGTTAGACACAGTCTCTCCCTATAGGAACACAACATGGTTGGTTAGACACAGTCTCCCCCTATAGGAACACAACATGGTTGGTTAGACACGGTCTCCCCCTATAGGAACACAACATGGTTGGTTAGACACGGTCTCTCCCTATAGGAACACAACATGGTTGGTTAGACATGGTCTCCACCTATAGGAACACAACATGGTTGGTTAGACATGGTCTCCCCCTATAGGAACACAACATGGTTGGTTATAGACACGGTCTCCCCCTATAGGAACACAACATGGTTGGTTATAGACACGGTCTCCCCCTATAGGAACACAACATGGTTGGTTAGACACAGTCTCCCCCTATAGGAACACAACATGGTTGGTTAGACACAGTCTCCCCCTATAGGAACACAACATGGTTGGTTAGACACGGTCTCCCCCTATAGGAACACAACATGGTTAGTTAGACACGGTCTCCCCCTATAGGAACACAACATGGTTGGTTAGACACAGTATCTCCCTATAGGAACACAACATGGTTGGTTAGACATGGTCTCCCCCTATAGGAACACAACATGGTTAGTTAGACACGGTCTCCCCCTATAGGAACACAACATGGTTGGTTAGACACGGTCTCCCCCTATAGGAACACAACATGGTTGGTTAGACACAGTCTCTCCCTATAGGAACACAACATGGTTGGTTAGACACAGTCTCCCCCTATAGGAACACAACATGGTTGGTTAGACACAGTCTCCCCCTATAGGAACACAACATGGTTGGTTAGACACGGTCTCCCCCTATAGGAACACAACATGGTTAGTTAGACACGGTCTCCCCCTATAGGAACACAACATGGTTGGTTAGACACAGTCTCTCCCTATAGGAACACAACATGGTTGGTTAGACACGGTCTCCCCCTATAGGAACACAACATGGTTGGTTAGACACGGTCTCCCCCTATAGGAACACAACATGGTTGGTTAGACACGGTCTCCCCCTATAGGAACACAACATGGTTGGTTAGACACGGTCTCCCACTATAGGAACACAACATGGTTGGTTAGACACAGTCTCTCCCTATAGGAACACAACATGGTTGGTTAGACACAGTCTCCCCCTATAGGAACACAACATGGTTGGTTAGACACGGTCTCCCCCTATAGGAACACAACATGGTTGGTTAGACACAGTCTCTCCCTATAGGAACACAACATGGTTGGTTAGACACGGTCTCCCCCTATAGGAACACAACATGGTTGGTTAGACATGGTCTCCACCTATAGGAACACAACATGGTTGGTTAGACATGGTCTCCCCCTATAGGAACACAACATGGTTGGTTATAGACACGGTCTCCCCCTATAGGAACACAACATGGTTGGTTAGACACAGTCTCCCCCTATAGGAACACAACATGGTTGGTTAGACACAGTCTCCCCCTATAGGAACACAACATGGTTGGTTAGACACAGTCTCCCCCTATAGGAACACAACATGGTTGGTTAGACACAGTCTCCCCCTATAGGAACACAACATGGTTGGTTAGACACAGTCTCCCCCTATAGGAACACAACATGGTTGGTTAGACACAGTCTCCCCCTATAGGAACACAACATGGTTGGTTAGACACAGTCTCCCCCTATAGGAACACAACATGGTTGGTTAGACACAGTCTCCCCCTATAGGAACACAACATGGTTGGTTAGACACAGTCTCCCACTATAGGAACACAACATGGTTAGTTAGACACAGTCTCCCCCTATAGGAACACAACATGGTTAGTTAGACACAGTCTCCCCCTATAGGAACACAACATGGTTGGTTAGACACAGTCTCCCCCTATAGGAACACAACATGGTTGGTTAGACACAGTCTCCCCCTATAGGAACACAACATGGTTGGTTAGACACAGTCTCTCCCTATAGGAACACAACATGGTTGGTTAGACACGGTCTCCCCCTATAGGAACACAACATGGTTGGTTAGACACAGTCTCCCCCTATAGGAACACAACATGGTTGGTTAGACACAGTCTCTCCCTATAGGAACACAACATGGTTAGTTAGACACGGTCTCCCCCTATAGGAACACAACATGGTTGGTTAGACACAGTCTCTCCCTATAGGAACACAACATGGTTGGTTAGACACAGTCTCCCCCTATAGGAACACAACATGGTTGGTTAGACACAGTCTCCCCCTATAGGAACACAACATGGTTGGTTAGACACAGTCTCCCCCTATAGGAACACAACATGGTTGGTTAGACATGGATTATGCCTCGGTTCTCTACCCTGCTCCTAAAGAATGGACTTGTACACACTTTCTGTCATGGATTCAAACAATGGTGGGGACTTCATTGACCTACAGACAGAGCTTATACCACAACAACGCTGTTCAATTTACGACGGGCAATGTGCAAGTGCGCACTTCTGTACCCTTTGGGAAGAGAATGGGGCACAGCCTGAGAGTCAGTCTGAAGGGGTTAAAGGATTTCACAGTGTCGGTCGGCCCTATCTGTCGTCGTTTCTCTCGGGTTGTTTTTCCCCTTCTCCTTGGCCTGGTAAACCTATGTTTGGCAGAGTCCCATCTGACTCACACACTACTCTTCATGCCTGGCTGTGTCTGTAGGCTGACTTTGAACACTAACAATCAGGAGAAAAGCAATCTGCTTTCTGCTATATAGTTGGGTTGAGTATGTTGAGTTGCCCTCGAGCACCTAACACGCATTAAGGAAGATCGTTTGGCTAGGGCTGCTGTGGGAAGTGACCCCGTTTTACTTTCTACAACTGAATTGACTATGGTAAAATAACAACTTGACAGTTATTTGAATCTCTGGCCCTCGGTCAATCCCCTATATAGATAGGATAGATGTTTTTAGGTTTCCACCAGTGGTGTTAGTTAGACACAGTCCCAACCAGAAGCCATGGATTACAGGCAACATTCGAACTGAGCTAAAGGTTAGAGCTGCCGCATTCAAGGTGCTGGACTCTACCTCGGAAGCTTTTAAGAAATCCTGCTATGCCTTCCGACAAACCCTCAAACAGGCAAAGCGCTGATATAGGGCTAAGATTGAATCGTACTTTACCGGCTCTGACGCTCGTCTTATGTGGCAGGGCTTGCAAACTATTACAGACTACAAAGGGAAGCACAGCCGCGAGCTGCCCAGTGACACGAGCCTGCCAGTCGAGCTAAATCACTTCTATGCTCGCTTTGAGGCAAGCAACACTGAGGCATGCATGAGAGCATAAGCTGTTCCAGACGACTGTGTGATCACGCTCTCCGTAAACGACGTGAGTAAGACATTTAAACAGGTCAACATTCACAAGGCCGCGGGCCAGATGGATTACCAGGACGTGTTCTCCTGGCATGTGCTGACCAACTGGCAGGTGTCTTCACTGACATGTCCCTGATTGAGTCTGTAATACTGTTAGAGGAATTCTAAATTCCTATATGTTTTGTAGCCAAAACCAAATTCACACTCTCTCTATTTCATAATAAGTTGTAAGTTTATCATTTATGCATGAAATAGATCGAGACCAGTCTTAAAAGTCAGGTAACAGCGTTTAATTCAAGAGAGTACTCACCCAAAATACAAAGAACATTACATTTTAAAGAGAGAAGATAAAAGTGACGTCATCAGTTTCTCACACTCTCTCCAATCCACACAATAGCGCAGTGTCCTCAGGTCTGGAAATTGTCTTCTACTCCCCTCATAAAACAAACATTCCAATCTGTCTAAAAAGATATACTCTTCTTCACTAATGGATCATAAAACAAACGTTTTTATCTGTCTAAAGAGATATGCCATCCCTCTCCCTTAAACCCGCAAGGTACAGACAATTAATTTGTTTTACTTACATTTTCAGTCCTAGTTTAACCAAGAACCCATACATTTCATACCATAACATAATAGTATTAAAATAAATTGTTCTAATTTAAATGTATACATAATTAATCATTTCAACTATAATTTCCTCCAACAAATACCAACATGTTTCAAGCAGACCAAGAACACAAAGGCAACCTGCCTAAATGACTACAGACCTGTAGCACTCACGTCTGTAACCATGAAATGCTTTGAAAGGCTGGACAAAAGGAACACCTATGTGAGAATGCTATTCATTGACTTCAGCTCAGCGTTCAACAACATAGCACCCTCAAAGCTAATCACTAAGCTAAGGATCCTGGGACTAAACACCTCCCTCTGCAACTAGATCCTGGACTTCCTGACAGGCCGCCCCCAGGTGGTGAGGGTAGGTAGCAACACATCCACCACGCTGATCCTCAACACTGGAGCCCCTCAGGGGTGCGTGCTCAGTCGCCTCCTGTGCTCCCTGTTCACCCACGACTGTGTGGCAAGGCACGACTCCAACACCATCATTAAGTTTGCAGACAACACAACAGTGGTAGGCCTGATCACCGACAACAACGAGACATCCTATAAGGAGGAGGTCAGAGACCTGGCCGGATGGTGCCAAAAGAACAACCTATCACTCAACATAATCAAGACAAAGGAGATGATTGTGGACTACAGGAAAAGGAGTACCGAACACGCCCCCCATTCTCATCGACGGGGCTGCAGTCGAGCAGGTTGAGAGCTTCAAGTTCCTTGGTGTACACATCACCAACAAACTAGAATAGTCCAAACACACCAATACAGTCGTGAAGAGGGCACGACAAAGCCTATTCTCCCTCAGGAAACTAAAAAGATTTGGCATGGGTCCTCAGATCCTCAAAAGGTTCTACAGCTGCAACATCGAGAGCATCCTGGTTGCATCACTGCCTGGTATGGCAACTGCTCGGCCTCCGACCGCAAGGCACTACAAAGGGTAGTGCGTACAGCCCAGTACATCACTGGGGCTAAGCTGCCTGCCATCCAGGACCTCTACACCAGGCGGTGTCAGAGGAAGGCCAAAAAAATGGTCATAGACCACAGCCACCCCAGTCATAGAATGTTCTCTCTACTACCGCATGGCAAGCGGTACCGGAGCGCCAAGTCTAGGACCAAAAGGCTTCTCAACAGCTTTTACCCCCAAGCCATAAGACTCCTGAACAGGTAATCAAATGGCTACCCGGACTATTTGCATTGTCCCGCCCCCACCCCAACCCTTCTTTTACGCTGCTGCTAGGCTCTGTTATTCATATATGCATAGTCCCTTTAACTATACATTCATGTACACACTACCTCAATTAGCCTGGCTAACCGGTTTCTGCGCACATTGGCGCAGAATTGTAATTGTGTCCCGCCACCCACCACCCGCCAACCCTTCTTTTACGCTACTGCTACTCTCTGTTTATCATATATTGATAGTCACTTTAACCATACCTACATGTACATACTACCTCAATCAGCCCGACTAACTGGTGCCTGTATATAGCCTCGCTACTGTTATTTTTCACTGTCTTTTCACTGTTGTTTTTACTTCTTTACTTTTCTATTGTTCACCTAATAGCAATTTTTACTTAAAAATCGCACTGTTGGTTAGAGCCTGTAAGTTAGAATTTCACTGTAAGGTCTACATCTGCTGTATTCGGCGCACGTGACAAATAAGAGTTGATTTGATTTGTCTGGTGGCACTTTAAATGAGGAGGACGGGCTCATAGTAATGTTTGGAATGGAATGGTATCACACACATCAAACATGTGGTTTTCCATGCGTTTGATACCATTCCATTTACATCACTCCATCCATTATTATGAGCTGCTCTCCCCGCTGGTTTCCACCATAGTGATTTCACCTAGCCAGTACTATCAGATACCATGAAGGGCAAATGAACAAGGGCAGAAGGGAGAGTACTACTTTCCAGAATGAGAATGAAATCCAACCGGGTTTCCTGAGAAACTCTCTCACCTCAAAGGAAGTGAACAAGATCAGAACGGAGAGAACTTTGAAAGAGCAAGGTGTAAGATATGTGAAGTTTCTTGGGACACCCTATGAAGCCTTTATTGTAATTCCATTAAAGTAGTACAGTTTACTCAGAAACCCACTGACCTTCAACATACTCCATGACCATGCAGAGGTGCCTGCGAGTCTCGAAGGAGCAGAACATGGAGACCACGAAGGGGTTCTCAGCGAAGGTCAGGATGTCTCTCTCTACGAAGGCCTGCTGGATCTGGTTCCTCAAGATCAGGTTCTGCTTGTTGATCTTCTTCATGGCAAAACGCTGACGAGTCTCCCTGTGACGTACCAGGTACACCGCACTGACGGGGGAGGGAAGGAGGAGGAAGAAGGAGGGAGGGAAGAGAGGTGAATGGACAAGGAGGGAGGAGGGGAGAGAGGGGGAGGAGGGAGATTGGTAAAGGGTTGAGGTGCAAGAAGCCAAGGGTATGGTTGTGGTAAAATGAAATGGTCAGAGAAATCTACCTGGAGCCTCATGTCTTTGAATGAATGTGAGGACTTTGTGATGTACATGAAATGCATAGTCATTCATATTGCTTTGACCAGACTCTACTCACCCATATGCTCCGTTGCTGATCAGCTTGATGGTTTGAAAGTCTTCTTCACTTGGCGGCTTCATGGCTTTCATCTTCCCCTACATAAACAAGCAGGCAAGCTCAGTCCAACTGAAGCTAGATACTATTTGAAGAGAGATGTGGTGTGTCTGTGAGTGTATTTCTCATTAGAAATGGAGGGTCCTCACCTCTGATCTGGTGTGTCTGTGAGTGTATTTATGATTAGAAATGGAGGGTCCTCACCTCTGATCTGGTGTGTCTGTGAGTGTATTTATCATTAGAAATGGAGGGTCCTCACCTCTGATCTGGTGTGTCTGTGAGTGTATTTCTCATTAGAGATGGAGGGTCTTCACCTCTGATTTGGTTGTCTGTGAGTGTATTTATCATTAGATATGGAGGGTCCTCACCTCTGCAGAATCGTCTGGCTCTGGGGTGTGGGGACCTTCACTGTCATAGTAGTTGTCCATGCTCACAATGTCTGGACAAAAACACATGATTTAACACTCAATACAGTATCTGGTGTGTACTGTTGCAGATCAATAGCATTGTGTGTACATACAGTGCCTTCAGAAAGTGACTTATTCCACATTTCGTTGTGTTACAGCCTGAGCAATGCAATGGAAATTCACTTTAAAGAGGGTTGTTTGGGTTTTTCGCTACAATAACAAAATCACTTTGACATGTGAGTCACTCTGGATAAGGGGGAGAGTGCTGAACAAATAAATGAAAATGTGTTAAAGGCCCAGTGCAGTCAAATACGGGATTTCCATGTTTTATATATACATTGCCTTTGGAAAGTATTCAGTCCCTTTGACTTTTTCCACATTTTGTTACGTTACAGCCTTATTCTAAAATGGATTAAATAAATGTTTTCCCTCATCAATATACACACAATACCCCATAATGACAAAGCGAAAACAGGTTTTTAGACATTTTTGCAAATGTAATAAAAACAAAAAAACAGAAATACCTTCTTTACATAAGTATTCAGACCCTTTGCTATGAGACTCAAAATTGAGCTCAGGTGCATTCTGTTTTCATTCATCATCCTTGAGATATTTTTACAACTTGATTGGAGTCCGCCTGTGGTAAATTCAATTGATTGGACATGATTTGGAAAAGCACACACCTGTCTATATAAGGTCTCACAGCATGTCAGAGCAAAAAACAAGCCATGAGGTCAAAGGAATTGTTCATAGAGCTCCGAGACAGGATTGTGTTAAGGCACAGATCTGGGAAAGGGTACCAAAAAATGTCTGCAGCATTGAGTGTCCCCAAAAACCCAGTGGCCTCCATCATTCTTGAATGGAAAAAGTTTGGAACCACCAAGACTCTTCCTGAAACTGTCCGCCTGACCAAACTGAGCAATCAGGGGAGAAGGGCCTTGGTCAGAGAGGTGACCAAGAACCCAATGGTCACTCTGAAAGAGCTCCAGAATTCCTCTGTGGAGATGAGAGAACCTTCCAGGACAACCATCTCTGCAGCACTCCACCAATAAGGTATTTATTGTAGAGTGGCCAGATGGAAGCCACGACTCAGTAAATGGCACATAACAGCCCGCTTGGAATTTGCCAAAAGGCACCTAAAGGACTCAAACCATGAGAAACAAGATTCTCTGGTGTGATGAAACCAAGATTGAACTGTAGGGAAACCTGGCAGGGAAACCTGGCACCATCCCTATGTAACAGATGTGAAACGGCTAGCTTAGTTATTCGCGCCCGGGTATGGGCGAGGGGACGGTTTAAAATTATACTGTTACACCTACAGTGAAGCATGGTGGTGGCAGCATCATGCTGTGGGGATTTTTTTTTAGCGGCAGGGACTGGGAGACTAGTCAGGATCGAGGCAAAGATGAACAGAGCAAAGTACAGAGAGATCCTTGATGAAAACCTGCTCCAGAGTGCTCAGGACCTCAGACTGGGGCGAAGGTCTCTGAATGTCCTTGATGAGAGGCCCAGACAGAAAATCTCTGGAGAGACCTGAAAATAGCTGTGCAGCAATGCTCCCCATCCAACCTGACAGAGCTTGAGAGGATCTGCAGAGAAGAATGGGATAAGCTCCTCAAATAGAGGTTTGCCAAGCTTGTAGCGTTATACCTAAGAAGACTCGAGGCTGTAATCACTGCCAAAGGTGCTTCAACAAAGCACTGAGTAAAGGGTCTGAATACTTACAGTATGTACAATACCGTTCAAAAGTTTGGGGTCACTTAGAAATGTCCTTGTTTTTGAAAGAAAAGCTATTTTTTTGTCCATTAAAATAACATCAAATTGATCAGAAATACAGTGTAGACTTTTTTAATTATGTAATTGACTTGTAGCTGGGAATTGCAGATTTTTAAATGGAATATCTACATAGATCTTCAGTTTCTTGGCAATTTCTCGCATGGAATAGCCTTCATTTCTCAGAACAAGAATAGACTGACGAGTTTCAGAAGATAGACTTTGTTTCTGGTCATTTTGAGCAAATGCTGATGCTCCAGATACTCAACTAGTCTAAACAAGGCCAGTTTTATTGCTTCCTTAATCAGCACAACAGTTTTCAGCTGTGCTAAAATAATTGCAAAAGGGTTTTCTAATGATCAATTAGCCTTTTAAAATTCTAAACTTGGATTAACTAACACAACGTGCCATTGAACACGGTTGCTGATAATGGGCCTCTGTACGCATATGTAGATATTCCATAAAAAAATCTGCCGTTTCCAGCTACAACAGTCAATTTCATAATTAAAAATGTCTCCACGTATTTCTGATTAATTTTATATTATTTTAATGGGCAATTATGGGATTTTCTATCAAAAACAAGGACATTTCTAAGTTTTCATTTCTAAGTTTTCATTTCATACTTTTGAACATTAGTGTACATGTGATATTTCAGTTTTTATTGTTAAATACATTTGCAAAAAAATATTAAAAAACTGTTTTTGCTTTTCCATTATGGGCTACTGTGTGTAGAATGATAAGGGGAAAAAACAATTTAATACATTTTAGAATAAGACTGTAACATAACAAAATGTGGAAAAAGTCAAGGGGTCTGAATACTTTCCAAAGCACTATATATATTTCCACACTATGAAGTTGGAGAAAAAGTTAGTGTTAGAGCTGTTTGAAACGACCGCCTGAAATTTCTGACTGTTTTGGTAGGATGGAGCCGGTAAATGAGTTAATAGACCAATAACAGCTCATTTTCAGTTTTCCCCTCCCCACTCAGACCACTTCCAGACGGTGCTCTTTGCGAAGAATAATTATTTTTAAAATAATTTTAATTGAAAACAATCACAGTAAGGTACTTTCTGTCACCAGAAATGATTTGATATTGAGATAAAAATGGCTGCATTGCACCTTTAAGTAAGCATCTCGTTAATTTGAATTAGATGTCACATAAAGTGATGTGAAAATAATATATCTTCTTGTCACCTTGGTAACAACATTTCTAAAAACAAAATGGTTGTGTTTGGAGAACCGAGAGAGGGAGGGAAGACGAGAGTGTGTGTGTGAGAGAGAGAAAGAGAGATGAAGCTGTGAATATTTGTGTGGGTGAAAAACAGAAAGGTGCTAAACCAAGAGGTGGTTTGTAAAAAGTGTCACATTGTGACAACCCACTAAAACCCAAACTCATATTTCTTCAACCAGACTGAAGGTAGCTGACAAAGAGGAGCCAGTCGGATTCTGAATAGTCTTTCTAACACATTTACATTGAGTAGTTTAATGAACAGCTTGTGATGGATTTGCCACTGTGAGAAGTGGAGCTGGACGGAACTGAAGGAGTCAGAGAAGGAGTTTGGGGGCTGCTGTAGATTAATGACAGTGAGTGCAGTGCTGCGACCGGCTTCATAATCAGTAAAGGGAGTTCTCTCTGCGTCTCAATAATGTCTACATGTAGCCTGGTCCCAGGTCTGTTTGTGCTGTCTTGCCAAGGTTCAGTGTGACAATGCCAAGAGCTGGGACCAGGCTAGCTGACAGGTGGATCCCTGCCCACATGCTACAATGCCAAGATGCTGTTGTTTTTCTCATGCCAAAATGTATTGTTTTTTCTAAGGTTATTTCTGCTAGCTTTATAGTTAATTACCTATAATAAACACCCGAGGGGAGTGTGGCTGTCAAAATGTGGGTAGAGAAATCTCAACCATCAATCTTTCATTTTCTCTTGTTTGGCTTCTACAGGTACATGATGCCCTAAATCTGTCTCTTTCTGTTTCCGTCTACTGTCTCCCCCCCATCCCAACCTCCACACGGTCGCAGGTCAGTCCCAGCTGCCTGCATGTCTCTTTTTATTCCTCTCATCCCTCTCTTCCTTACTGTCTTCTTCATTAAATCTCCCCTCTACTCCTCTCTCCTACATCTCTCTCACCCTCCAGAGGGTGCTTGGTCTGTCCCAGCCATCTGAATCTGTCTATTTCTGTTCCTCTCTTCTCTCTCCTCCTCCCTCTCATCCTTCTCTCTCACCCTCCAGAGGGTCCCTGGTCTGTCCCAGCCTTCAATCTGTCTCTTTCCATTCATCTCTTCCTCTCTCTCTCCTCCTCCCTCTCATCCTTCTCTCTCACCCTCCAGAGGGTCCCTGGTCTGTTCCAACCCTCAATTTCTCTTTCCGTTCCTCTCTTCCCTCTCATTCTCCCCCTCCCTTACTCACCCTCTAGTCTAGGGGTATTAAACTCTTACCCAACGAGGTCCGGAGCCTGCTGGTTTTCCATTCTCCCTGATAATTAATTCCACCCACCTGGTGTCCCAGGTCTAAATCAGTCCCTGATTGGAGGAGAAGAAAGGAATAAAGCCAAGTGGTTCCAGAGTTGAGGGCTCTAGAGTGTCCTGACGTAACAAGGAGTATCCATCTTCATTAAATGTGTGTGTGTCTCACCCTCCAGAGGGTCCCGGGTCAGACCCAGCTGGCTGATGATGTAGCGAGGGATGTCCGTCTTCATCAGGTGTCCCTCCTTGGCGTGGTCCTCCGCTGCCTCCAGCAGGTGATAGAACTCCTCTGGGTTGAACTCCTACAGAGAGGAACCAAATACAAAGTTACACAAAAGCTGCCAGTCTGCCACATAAACTTGATGTAGTATTGACTTTTCTGGATTGAACTCCTGTACATGAAGGGGAGGGGGGACAATATATATATATATATTTACCTTTATTTAACTAGGCAAGTCAGTTAAGAACAAATTCTTATTTTCAATGACAGCCTAGGAACAGTGGGTTAACTGCCTTGTTCAGGGGCAGAACGACATATTTTTTTTACCTTGTCAGCTCAGAGATTCGATCCAGCAACCTTTCGGTTACTTGTCCAACACTCAAACCACTAGGCTACCCTGCCGCCGGTATTGAGAAGAGGGGGGACAATATTGACAGTACTGTCTGTGGTATTGAGAGGAGGGGGGACAATATTGACAGTACTGTCAGTGGTATTGAGAGGAGGGGGGACAATATTGACAGTACTGTCTGTGGTATTGAGAGGAGGAGGGGCAATATTGACAGTACTGTCTGTGGTATTGAGAGGAGGGGGGACAATATTGACAGTACTGTCTGTGGTATTGAGAAGAGGGGGGACAATATTGACAGTACTGTCTGTGGTATTGAGAAGAGGGGGGACAATATTGACAGTACTGTCTGTGGTATTGAGAAGAGGGGGGACAATATTGACAGTACTGTCTGTGGTATTGAGAAGAGGGGGGACAATATAGAGTGTAACAGACTAAATCTGCCACATCGACTGCCATTGTGTATGGTATTCTGTGTGCTGTTTTGAGTTTAACTGGGGAATCCTACAGGCTGAAATAAGGAGCTAATAAACTGCTGGGTACTAACATGGTCATAACTTTGAATTGCTGCTCCAATAAGCCCTACAGCTGATTAACATAGCCTTTTATTCTGTCCTCTGGGCATCTCTTTCATTCACCCTTTGTGGAGGGATATAACACTGTTATTAGAAACCAGAGCACCTGGGGCTGGGAGGGGAAGGTCATTTCCTGGTTTCAGTGTCCCGATGATCAACTGTTCCCTGGCCTTGCCAACTAAGATACAGATGAGAGGAGTGAACCATAGAAATAGAAGGAATAGAATAGATTATATTTCTTTGAGTAAATTTACAAAGTTCCCTGGATTGCCAACTATGATGAGTGGAGTGATCATAGATTAGAGACACAATATAAGACTAATATAAATCTTGTACTTGATTCTGTGGGAGTGAAACTCTCTGCACAGAGTTCTGCTCTGCTCTATGTACCTCTATGTGGGATAATGTTCTTCCACCATGGCTCTGACATTTCACCAAATCAGAGGAGACTGTGACTAGAATGCCAAATGAACTGAACCCCCCCTCTCTATCCCCTCCAATTCACGTTCTCTCTCCTCTCTCCCTCCACCTTTCCCTACCTCTTTCATTCTCCTCTCTCTCTCCATCTCTCTCCTCTGCATTTTCCTTTGTCTCTCCCTCCATCCTTCCCTCCATCTTTCCTTCTCTCGCTTTCTCTCTCCCCCTCCATTTCACTTTCTCTCTCCCCCTCCATTTCACTTTCTCTCTCCCCCCTCCATTTCACTTTCTCTCTCCCCCTCCATTTCACTTTCTCTCTCCCCCCTCCATTTCACTTTCTCTCTCCCCCCTCCATTTCACTTTCTCTCTTCATCCAACCTTGTCTACCTCTTCCCTCTCACTCTCTCTCTCATATAACTGACACAAGCAGAAGCATCCAGCCTGACCCTATCGACCTCTTCCGCTGGTCGCCCTGGCAACGGGAAGATGAGACGCAACAGCAGAAGGAGGTGGGACCAAGCGTTTGACAGGCAGGGGAAGCCATCAATCAGAGTGTGTAAATCCAGGGACACTCCAGTGACTTATGTACATATAGCTTTGAATGTCAACTGGACAGTTGGAGGAGTTCATTTCAATTGTCATTGAATGAGGTGTTGGCCCATGGCAGCAGTGTATGTGGGTGGATGTTTTACAGTTAGGAAAATATCCTTAGGCATTTAACTTAATGCTGTGTATGTAATGACTCATATAAAGACATCTTTGACCTATATCTATGAAAACAAGGGATGTGTTTTGGTTAAATACACCACACAATCTGTCATAAAGTTAGCCTCTAGTATCGTTGATTTAGCTACAGGGAAAAATGAGAGAGGGAGACAGATTAAAGGGGATGAACAGCATGTGTCCCAAATGGCATCCTATTCCCTACATGGTGCACTACCTTTGATCAGAGCCCTATGGGGGCCTGGTCCAAAAGTAGTGCACTGTATAGGGAATAGGGTGCCATTTGGGACCATAGAGTTCTGGTCTAAAGTAGTGCACTATATAGGGAATAGGGTGCCATTTGGGACCATAGAGTTCTGGTCTAAAGTAGTGCATTATATTGGGAATAGGGTGCCATTTGGAATAGTAGGCAAAACAAACATATTTTTCACGATTATAGCTATATTATCAAAATCAATAAACCAAAGCACGTTTTGGGGTTCATTCATTAGTTTTTAGGTGATTAAGTAGAATCCTGTTGAAAAATGATGCGGAAAGTATCATTTACATTCCTAAAACATAAGTTGAAAATGTTACTGTTCCTGCTACCTATTGTTGATTATGAATTTGTTTTTAAATGTCCAAATTCATAATCAATATGCTGAAATATGTTGTGATATTTTGAAGGCCAAAAATAAACATTACTCCCTACACATACATATGTCACACTTGTGTTCAGATTAGTTCTATTTAGCTAAATAAGTTGCTTATAAACTGCACACACACCAACATTTACCAAGCAGCCACTCTACACTTTGATTGGCTTGTTCTACTGTAATCAAAAGCTAGCGCAAATGAATCACATCACTATTGTCTATAAAGATCAATGGAACTGGGACAATAACCGGGGTGACGTGTACCGTTTGCCCTCATCTAAAAGATAAAACCACAGCTAACTTGGGTAAACTACATATACCTGTCGATAGATGAGAACCTGTAGTAGCCATTTCTCAACTCATCTCGTTGTGTCACGTTTACAGTAGATGGCCAATACGAAAAGGAAACAACACCTTTTTGACTGGAACATTTCAACGAATCATCACCTCACAGGTAGACCTACAAACTGACAGGGGTTTCATTTCAGTGCCAGCTTGACTGTCAAATACGTGGATTTGTTTGTGGCCAGCAACTTTTTTTTAAAGCAAAATCAATTTAGTATAATCTTGATATTAACATCACCAATCTGAGGTAAAAAGATGTTCGTGTGTTGAAAATTCAAGCTTGTACAAGGTAGTTAACACACTTTCCAAATTAGGGGAATTAGCGCAATATGAAATAATTTTATATGACAAAATAATTATACATCAATTAAGGGATTATAGTACAGCATATATTGCCCACTCACAAGCTATTGCAACAATTCCACATATTTCTAACTCAATGATCTATTTAGAGAGTGAACTGCTCTGAAACCCATTTGAACCAGGTGCTCTAGAATAGAGTCTCCAGAGTGTCTGAGCCGCAGCCTGAACATTCAACGTCCCTATAATAGACCTGTAATAGAGCTCACCAGACATTCCAGAAGCCGGGCGGGACGAGATATGATGATGAAGAGCTTTTTGACCAGCTCAGTGACGAAGGTCAACTCAGAGCTCTCAGAACGCTCATAGGCCTGAGGGAGAGAGACAGAGAGAGAGAGAGAGAGAGAGAGAGAGAGAGAGAGAGGGCTTCAGCACCAGGGACAGCGATAAACAAATTCTTAGCAATTAATAGGTTCTTCACCAATAAAATTGAATGTCAGTTACTTTGGAAGACCAGAAGAGGACTAGGGGTGCGTGTGTGTGCATGTATATGTGTTGTGTATGTGTGCATGTACATGTGTGCATGTACATGTGTTGTGTATGTGAGCATGTATATGTGTTGTGTATGTGAGCATGTATATGTGTTGTGTATGTGAGCATGTATATGTGTTGTGTATGTGAGCATGTACATGTGTTGTGTATGTGCGTCCTCATGTGTTTGCAACTATGCATGATGACTCACGTCGTTGAGCATCTTCTCCAGATTCTCCTGCAGCTCAAAGAAATACACCGTTGTGATGAGTCCGTCCTGTGATTTGGTCAGGCAGTCTCTGGACAGCTCTGCTATCTGGTGGTGGATGAAGCTGAGGACCCCGTCAGCCAGCGGCAGCACGCTCTCCGGGGAGAAGTTCTGGATGAACTCTGACAGACGCTCCTCCATCTGGGCTGTAGCCTGGGAGGAGAGGACAACATGGTAAAATACACTACAGGTGAGTGACTGGGTTCCGAACCCAGGCCACAAGACAGTGTTAACCAACTGAGATAAAGCCTTTCAGGGGAGAAGCTATCAACGTTCCTTCATCTGGGCAGTTGACAGATATACAGCATAGACTACATATTATCAATACAGGACCGATGGGGTTCGAACCCAGGACTTTTACCAGCTACAGGATTGTGTTGGTGTGTTCAGCTAAAGCCTAGGAGCCAACACAAGTCTTCAGGACTCAGGTAAGGTTACTTAACGTGCGAGCGTGGTTCACCCACCCATTGAGCTCCATGTGAAGTCCATGTGATCAGTATTCTAGTGGGAGACTAGCAATATAGTCAAACAAACAGACACCATCAGCAAACTGCTGAATCCAAATAAATCTCTCCGTACCTTAGTGTTTGAACTACTATAGTATGTGATGTGAGTAATGCCTTTTCTCTGTTTGTCTGCTTCTGTTTGGTTTGCAGCTTTACCACAGCGGCTGCCTGCCTGTCATACAGCCTGTAAGTCATTGATATCGGTCAACACAAAGCCAGAAGTGGTTGCAACAGTGGACGGGGAGATATGCTATATTAGAGAGAGAAACTGCACTGCGCTGGGCTCTGTCTAAATGGCTCTCTGGGGCCATTTTGGATCAGTTACTGCATGACATGTCAGTCTCCATTTTGGGGGTGCGACGGTTGCAACCATCTTGTTGTGTTTTTATGCAGAAGCAAGTAAAACTGTGCAGGTAGTCAGTGACACTGCAGTTAGCAATGCTTCAAGTCCCATTCATGTTATGGGATAGGGCCACTGTGTGTGTGTGTGTGTGTGTGTGTGTGTGTGTGTGTGTGTGTGTGTGTGTGTGTGTGTGTGTGTGTGCGCATCTGCGCGCGTGTGTATGCGTACCTGCATACGTGTGTGCATTTCTGTTTACGAGTTGTGCGTGTGAGTGTGTGCGTGTATGTGTGTGTGTATGTGTGTGTGTGTACTGACCTTGGGGAAGCGCTCCTTGTAGACATGGTTCATCATTACTATCTCGTTGTCATAGCAAGACGGTGAGCGCCCCGGGCTGAAGAGAGAGAACGAGACAGAGAGGCAGATTGACAAGAAAGAGTGATAGACAATCAATTTTTTTATGTTTCACTTGAATGCAGGCTTAATTTGCAGTAGCCAGGACCCAGTGTGTGTGTGTGTGTGTGTGTGTGTGTGTGTGTGTGTGTGTGTGCGTACGTGTGGACCCCTGTCTGTACATTATGTAAATCAGCCAATCAAAGATAGCTCCACTTTTAGTCGCTCTCTAAAATCAACCAATCAGGAATTCTGAACACTCCGTCTCCCTCTAATGGATGCACTAATTAGGACCCCACTCCTCAATCAAGGAGGAGCATTGTTAAAGACACAGGAAGTTACTCCGCCATTCTACAGTGTATCAAGAGAGGAGACCGCCAGACCCCATTGGAACAAGCCACATGCAACCATGCCAAGCACTAATACAAGACCTGGGTTCAAATAGTATTTAAGATATGTTTAATACTTGGAGCTTCCTGGAGTGCCAGATGGCTGGGGCATACACTTTTGGGACTACTCCATTGGTTCCATTGCGTCAGACAAGTTTAATCAATCGCAGATAAAGTTCTTGAAAGAAAATGTACATTATTTTGAACCCAGGTCTGCTGTGTGTGGAGCAGATATTTTAGTCTGGTCTAGAAGTCTCCATGGACTCATCACTTGGGAGACAGAAGAGAGGAGAAACACATGCACTCTGGAGACCGCCTGGATGATACTGACGTGAATAAAGACCACAGTGAACTCTAGAGAGGGGCATGCTGAGAGAGAGAAAGAGAAAGAGAGAAAGAGAGAAAGAGAAAGACAGACAGACAGACAGACAGACAGAGATAGAGAGAGAGAGAGAGACAGAGAGAGAGACAGAGAGAGAGCAACTGTAAAGCAGAGGAGTTTGTTAGGAGATTGGGTTTGTATTCATATCTTTGTGCATAAAGCTTGTGTATAAAGCTTCGAGGAGATACACAGGGCGAAACTAGTATCTCCACCCCTTTCCCTGACCCTTGACCCCTCTAACCTGAGGCTGCGGGAGCGGGGGCGCACGTGTGGCGAGCGGCGGCCCCCGTCGTCGTCGGTGATGCTCTCGGTGCTGCCGAAGTGCTTGGACAGGAAGTGCAGCTCATCCATGGTGGGCTGGAAGGGCAGCTGGTGCAGCCGCTCCTGTGACGAGGAGGAGGACTGGGGGAGAGAGGAAAGACATGAGGAGAGAGCAGGAGCGAGGGGGTGGGAGGGGGAGAGAGGGAGCGGGAGGAGGAGGAAGGGAGAGAGTAATTAGAAAGGTCAAAAGCAAGAAACAATCATACCTCATGATGTGTTTCATAAAAGAAAGAGACAGAGAGAGAGACAGACAGAGAGCGAGAGAGAGAGAAAGTGTGGAAGTGAGAGGGGTAGAGAGAGAGAGAAAGTGTGGAAGTGAGAGGGGTAGAGAGAGAGCGAGACAGAGAGAGAGAGAAAGTGTGGACGTGAGAGGGGTAGAGAGAGAGAGAAAGTGTGGAAGTGAGAGGGGTAGAGAGAGTGAGCCCTCAAGCGTTAATAAGCCTTTATTGTACAACTAATGTGTTCGATGCAGAGCTTCTAGGCTGCTGGACAAACGTCAATATCACAAAACAAAACATGTGATGAAAAGAGAGTGGGAGGGAGAAAGAGTGTGATGAAGAGAGAGAGAAAATAGACCAAGTCTAAGAGACTGAAAACTAAAACTGGACAAGCTAAAGTGGAGCCTCAGGGGTCTTAGCACTAGCAGACCCTACTCTTAAACAAACGTGCTTTTCTGTTCTAGAGCTACAGGAAAAACCAGGCTGGATCAATCAAGGGCTTTAATGAACACGCCTCCCATAGGGATGGGGAGATAGTGGTGTGTGTTTGTGCGTTTGTGAATGAGTGAGTGAGTGAGTGAGTGAGTGAGTGAGTGAGTGAGTGATTGAGTGAGTAAGTGAGTGAGTGAGTGAGTGAGTGAGTGAGTGAGTGAGTGTGTGTTGGGAGGTTAAACAATGATTTCTGCCATGAAATCCATTAGAACCTGGCCTACTTCTGGTTCCAATCCAAACCACTTCAAATTGCTAAATGCATATCAACATTATCAATTGAACACATAGGGAGATGATGGGATGAGGTGGATTGAAGGAGGATAGAGGGATACAATGAAGGAGAGATAGCAGGATAGAGGGAAAGTATTTTATGTCTTCTCCTGTTGTGGTTCTCTCTCTTTCTCCATTAACTCTGTCTTACTTCCTCTCTCTCCACCCCCCCCCCCCCCCTCTCTCTCTTCCTTTTCCTCTCTCTCAATTCAATTTAATTTAAGGGTCTTTGTTGTCATGGGAAACACATGTTAACTTTGCCAAAGCAAGTGAAATAAACAATAAAAAACGTACAGTAAACACTCACAAAAGTTCCAAAATACATTTCAAATGTCATTTTATGTTTATATACAGTGTTGTAATGATGTGCAAATAGTTAAAGTACAAAAGGGAAAATAAATAAACATAAATATAGGTTGTATTTACAATGGTGTTTGATCTTCACTGGTTGCCCTTTTCTTGTGGCAACAGGTCACAAATCTTGCTGCTGTGATGGCATTCTAGTTTGCTCTGTTTTTTTGTAAATTCTTTCCAATGTGTCACGTAATTATCATTTTGTTTTCTCATGATTTGGTTGGGTCTTAATGTGTCTCTGTCCTCCTGCCCTCCTTTCATCTCCTCTGTCCTCCTCTCCTCCTTTCATCTCCTCTCCCCTCATCTCCTCTGTCCTCCTCTCCTTTGTTCATCTCCTCTCCCCTCATCCCCTCCTTTCATCTCCTCTCCCTCCTTTCATCTCCTCTGCCCTCCTTTCATCTTCTCTGTTCTCATCCCCTCCTTTCATCTGCTCTGTCCTCATCCCCTCCTTTCATCTCCTCTGCCCTCCTTTCATCTCCTCTGTTCTCATCCCCTCCTTTCATCTCCTCTGTCCTCCTCTCCTCCGTTAATCTGCTCTGTCCTCATCCCCTCCTTTCATCTCCTCTGCCCTCCTTTCATCTCCTCTGTTCTCATCCCCTCCTTTCATCTCCTCTGTCCTCCTGTCCTCCGTTCATCTCCTCTCCCCTCATCCCCTCCTTTCATCTCCTCTCCCCTCCTTTCATCTCCTCTGCCCTCCTTTCATCTCCTCTGTTCTCATCCCCTCCTTTCATCTCCTCTCCCCTTTCATCTCCTCTGTCCTCATCCCCTCCTTTCATCTCCTCTGCCCTCCTTTCATCCCCTCCTTTCATCTCATCTGCCCTCCTTTCATCCCCTCCTTTCATCCCCTCCTTTCATCCCCTCTGTGTATGCAGACCCTGCAGTAGCTAATCAAGCAAGTAATGGTCCATGTAAGAGCCTGGGGAGGTCTGAAAACTGACGTCTGTACAGGAGGAAGAGAGGATGGGGGAGAGATGAGAGGAGAGGGGGAGAGAAGAGAGGAGAGGGGGAGAGAAGAGAGGAGAGGAGAGGGGGAGAAGGAAGGAGGTGGAGAGAGGAGAAGGAAGGAGGTGGAGAGAGGAGAGGGGAGAGAGGGGTGAAGAAGAGACAGGTGAGGGGGACAGGGGAGGAGAGAACCTCCTGTCAACAGCACTGCAAAACTGCAATTAATGGTAGTGTATGTGTGTGTGTGTGTGTGTGTGTGGGTGGGTGCGTGTGGGTGGGTGAGTAGGTGTGTGGGGGTGTGTTTGTGTGGGTGTGTGGGTGGGGTGTGTGTGCGTGTGTGTGTGTGTGTGGGTGGGTGGGCGCATGTGTGGGGGTGTGTTTGTGTGGGTATGTGTGGATGTGTGTGAGGGTGTGTTTATGTGGGTGTGTGTGGATGTGTGTGTGGGGGGGGGGGTGTTTGTGGGTGTGTGTGGATGTGTGTGGGGGTGTGTTTATGTGGGTGTGTGTGGATGTGTGTGGGGGTGTGTTTATGTGGGTGTGTGTGGATGTGTGTGTGGGGGGGGGGTGTTTGTGGGTGTGTGTGGATGTGTGTGTGTGTGGGGGGGTGTTTGTGGGGGTATGTGTGGATGTGTGTGGGGGTGTGTGTATGTGGGTGTGTGTGGATGTGTGTGTGTGGGGGGGGGGGTGTTTGTGGGTGTGTGTGGATGTGTGTGTGGGGGGGGGGTGTTTGTGGGTGTGTGTGGGGGGGTGTTTGTGGGTGTGTGTGGATGTGTGTGTGTGTGTGGGGGGGGGGGTTTGTGGATGTGTGTGGATGTGTGTGTGGGGGGGGGGGGGGTGTTTGTGGGTGTGTGTGGATGTGTGTGTGGGGGGGTGTTTGTGGGTGTGTGTGGATGTGTGTGTGGGGGGGTGTTTGTGGGTGTGTGTGGATGTGTGTGTGTGTGTGGGGGGGGGGGGTTGTGGATGTGTGTGTGGGGGGGGGGTGTTTGTGGGTGTGTTCTCGTTCTTTTCCTCTTTTTTGTCTGTCTTCCCCCCCCCTCTCTCTCTTACACACATTTCACTCTTCATTGACTCTTTCTGTATTCCCTTTCCATCTCTGTCTGTATCCCCCCCATCCCTCACTCCATCCCTCACTCCATCCCTCACTCCATCACTCAGTTTAGCTAACTGAATCATAGCAATGGATAGAGGATGAGATAACATGTTTTTAAGACCGGTTGACTTTCTGTTTCTACTTTATCATCTCACACACACACACACACACACACACACACACACACACACACACACACACACACACACACATACACACACAACATACACACAACACACACACAACACACACACACACACATTCTCTTTGAGCCAAGTCATCAGCCACAGTGATAAATCAGGTACTGAATGTACATCTTAGCAAGCGATCTGATCTGAGCCGCTGGTTTATTTTTAGTTCTGTTCTCCATGGGTAGTATTATGGGATAGATCCATGTTCACCAGCGGGAAGGTGCCTTTTAACTATCCAGCTGAGATTTACAGCACAAATTATAGAGGGAAAGGCTTTGGTACATGTGTGGGAGGGGTGGGGGGGTAGTGTGTGTGTCTGTCAATGTGTGTCTGTCAGTGTGTGTGTCTGTCTGTGTGTGTGTCTGTCAATGTGTGTCTGTCAGTGTGTGTCTGTCAGTGTGTGTGTCTGTCTGTGTGTGTGTCTGTCAGTGTGTGTCTGTCAGTGTGTGTGTCTGTCAGTGAGTGTGTGTCTGTCAGTGAGTGTGTGTCTGTCTGTGTGTGTGTGTGTGTGTGTGTCTGTCAGTGTGTGTGTCTGTCAGTGTGTGTGTCTGTCTGTGTGTGTGTCTGTCTGTGTGTGTGTCTGTCAGTGATTGTGTGTCTGTCTGTGGGTGTGTGTCTGTCTGTGGGTGTCTGCCAGTGTGTGTGTGTGTGTGTGTGTGTGTGTGTATGTCTGTCAGTGTGTGTGTGTGTGTGTGTGTGTCTGTCAGTGTGTGTGTCTGTCAGTGTGTGTGTGTGTGTGTGTGTGTGTGTGTGTGTGTGTGTGTGTGTGTGTGTGTGTGTGTGTGTGTGTGTGTGTGTGTGTGTGTGTAAATGTGTGTGTGTGTAAATGTGTGTCTGCCAGTGTGTGTGTGTGTGTGTGTGTGTGTGTGTGTGTACCTGCACATGGCACCAGAAGGCTGCTAGTGTGCCGTGTAATCATTTTAAAAGCAGAACAAAACAAGTAGAACATCAACTCCACAGAACATGAGTTTCCTAATGGCATCCTGCATACCAAGCAGGGAAACATTTAATATATGGAAATGCATTCTAGCGTATAAATACATATTCATGCATGGAATGTCAAGTTTCACTAATGTAATTTGCATGAATGAGAGCTAGAATAAAAAAACAAGTTTCGCCCTATCAGATGTCTCATGACTTAAAGGAGCAATCGGCAATTACTACTTCCACTGATTATGGTTTGAACTGCAGATTGCCCCTTTAACAGTTATATGGTGGTTATTATGAAGAAAAAGACTGGATAGTTTTTCCTCTGTCCTGCTTTCAACTGTCAAGTCTACTCCAATCAGGGACCAAGGCATGAAGCAATGGAACTGCCTTGAGGAAACGAACAGTAACTCTGATAACAAGGCCAAACAGCTCCATGCTGCTAGATCATGTCATGTTGGTAATATGAAAGGACCTCTAGAGTGTGGCGTTCAAATGGAGGAGTTATTACAATGATTTTTGTATTTTTATTTGAGTTTCCTTTTGTCCGTTTCAGACACAGATAAAACACCATTAATAGTTGGGACAATAAATGATAATAAGGAAAATTTGTCATTAGAGATTGTTGTTCTTACACGTTCTTACACATTTTACCGTCTGTGTAAAAATGGGTCAGTTGTAGTTACCGTTGAGCTGGGTGTGTTGGTGCCATAACCAGAGGAGGGGAGAGAGGCCAGGGACCATCTTCGACCATCCGCCCTGCAGAAGAGAGAGGGAGAGAGGGGTAGGGTGGGAGAGAGAGAGGGGGGGGGGGGGTAGGGTGGGTGAGAGAGAGAGAGAGAGAGAGAGAGAGAGAGAGAGAGAGAGGGGGGGTAGGGTGGGGGAGAGAGAGAGAGAGAGAGAGAGAGAGAGAGAGAGAGGGTTAGGGTGGGAGAGAAAGAGAGAGAGAGGGGGGGGGGGGGAATTAGGAAGAGAGCAGGAAGAATTGCGTCATACTAGTTCCAGAGCAGAAAGGGATTTATACAATAGATAGTTCCTTCTGTCCAAAAAGTCAGAGAGCTTAATGTTCCACATTTCTTTCACACCTCCTGGATTGCCTTTTGCGCCAATAATCCCTTCCTTTCCTCTGCTTCCCTGGGGTCCTGCTACACATATCTCTCTCCCTCTCTCTGTGGGTCCTTCTATCTGTCTGACACTGCTGGAGTCATGATGGATGTTGGTTTTGGCTACATCCTGGCACTCAGAGGCCCATCCGTCTGTGCGCGCACATAAACACACACACACACAAACACTTTGTCATGCCGTGTGACAGGGGAATGCAAAGAGGGGAACGTGTCTCTGTATAAGGGTGTAAATTAATTCCCTTTCACTGTGTGTGTGCCACTGGAATATTGTCACTGCTTAACTAAATGGTCAGTTGAGGCCTGGGGTGGTCTAGTGGTCTAAGCCACTGCCTCTGGAGCACATTTACGGCTGCAGCAGGGGTTCACATCCAGCCTACTGCTATTTCAGCAACTCTCTCTGTCTTTCCTCTCTACTACACTGCCTGCCCACAAAACCACACATATTCCTTCAAAAAGGAATGGCCAGTGTATTGCTATTACGGCGGTATTGGTGTGACAATGTGTTTGTTTATGCAGTGTAGCCAAAGGCTTTTTGGTTGTTGTAGGATTACCTGATTTAGAGATATGGCTGCTAGATTAGATTATAGGATCATAAAAAGGGACCTGCCAAGAGCGTTACCTGGTTTTGAATCCCTTTATATAACTGGATATCATCTCTTTATATGTAAACAGCAGATGTATTGAGTAGTCCAAACGCTATTTACCTTCTAGAGGAGGCAAATGAGAAGTGGGCAGGGCCACTGGGGGAGAAGTTCCTTGGGCTGTCCAATGGACTACTTCCTGTGGAGAGACAGGGAACAAACATGAAGTGCCATTATAATATTTAATATATTTAGCAGACATTTTTATCCAGAGCAGCTTACAGTCATGCATGCATACATTTTAAGTATGGGCGGTCCTGGGCATTGAACCCACTACCCTGGCGTTACAAGCACCATGCTCTACCAAATGATCTACAAAGAACCATACTGGCCCATTATACATCACTGTAAATACAGTATTAACTGTTAATATAAACTGGGTGGTTTGAGCCCTGAATGCTGATTAGCTGATATGGTGGTATATCAGGCCATATACCACGGGTATGACAAAACATGTATTTTTACTGCTCTAATTATGTTGTTAACCAGTTTATAACAGCAATAAGGCACCTCAGAGGTTTGTGATATATGGCCAATATACCGCGGCTACGGGCTGTGTCCAGGCGCGCGTTGTGTCGTGCGTAAGAACCGCCATTAGCCGTGGTATATTGGCCATATTGGCTCGCGTCTTAACGCTTAATTATAACCAATTGCCTTACCTATGTGTCCAGGGAGAGGTGAGTGTGGTCGAGGGAGAGTGGGTGATGTACTGGTTAGAATGAGGCTCTTCCGGTTACTGGTCCGGCAACTAGAACACACACAGCCACAAACACACAGGCCATCATTATCTGAAACACAGTCAAAGAAGTGATAACATTACCATCTAACAGCATCCACCACTTAACGTAATATCTATGAGAAAGTCGGGTGTGATCGTGTGTACTTTCATGTGTGTGTGTGTGCGTGTGGGTGTGAGTGCGTGCGTGTTTGTGTGGCTGTGGGCTTCTGAGCTTGAACGCATGTGTGCGTGTAAGTGTGTGTGTGTGTGTGTGTGTGTGTGTGTGTGTGTGTGTGTGCGCTTCTGTGTGTAAATGTGTGTATGCATGCTCATACAAATTGGGCCAGAGAACATGGTGTATTGAAGTCAGCCCACCACGTGGGGAGAGAGCCAAAGCAACAAAGCCTTGTGGATCACACACACACACACAAACACACACACACACACACACACCACGAGCCACGGCAACAAGGACTTCCAATTTCCTTCAGTGTCAACTTGGACGAGACACCTCTCATGCGAGATAATGATGGGAGCGAGGGAGAGATGGAGAGAGAGCGAGAGAGAAGGAGAGGGGCAGGTAATGATGTGTTGAGATTATCATATAAATGAGGATTAACCCTCCTGATGCAAGAGAAAAAAACATGGACACACACACTGAGTGTGACACAGATGGTGTTATGCGGGAGGAGGGCTTTAAAAGGTGTGATTCTACCATGACAACCATACTTCCTGTAGTCAGGGAACCGTACGTAACGGTGTTATGTTGTAGTTGGCTGAAATCCCTCACTAATATATATTCTCCATATTATACACCACTATCAGCATAGGAGAGAAATATGGTATAGCCTTGAAAAATCACCCACAGTAGACTGTTCCCTTTCTCCTCCTTCTCCTCCTTCCTCAATCTATGGTCGACCAATGACGACTCACTACACTGTATTCACCACTAATAATGACTCCCGAATAACAACTTTCAACACTGTCAGCATAGCACAATAGTAACAGGAATATGGCATACTGTAGCCTCGAAAAATGACCCCTAGTAAAAATGATGTCACTTTTCTCCTCTGTGTGTGTGTGTGTGTGTACGTGTCAAGTCTGTTTTGGTTGCTCTGCCAGATCTCTCCAGTGTGCTGGTTTTGAAGGGTAGCTGTCAGCCAGATGAGAAGAGGTAGGAAGCCGCACAGCGCTAACACAGCATGACAAAGACCTGGGCTAGGCTTGTTCCACATTGCATCAGATAGCATTCTGCTCTATACAGCTGGGATGTAAATTACACACACACGCATGAGCAGGTAAGTACACGACACACACGCACGCACATGCACGAGCGGTATACGTACATGTCTGAAACAGCAGGACAATTTCCATAATGCATTGATGCATTTCAAATAAAGCACTCCCTCCCCCCTCCCTCCCTCACTCCCTCCCCCCTTCCTCCCTCCCTCCCCCCTTCCTCCCCCCTCCCTCCCTCACTCCCTCCCCCCTTCCTCCCTCCCTCCACCGCCATATCCCTTATTTTTTTTAAATTCTCATGTGTTTGTTCCTCGTCAGAACAGCTAACATCAAGGAAACAGCCAAAAACCACCTAGTGATCTCTCTCTGTGTCACTCAGGCACCAGGAGAGGCTTGTCAATGAACTCACACACACATTTGGAGAGAAGGGGTGGTGAAATATTTAAGGGAAATGCATTAGGCTTGGTTTTGGAAGTGGCTTAACACCATTACACTACAACTCTCTGAGGACTGGAGGAGAACCAGACAGACATACTGAGAGAGTCATCCCAGTCCTTACTCTCCGTTAACTTTATATTTTTTTCGTCTTACATGTTTATTTAAATTTGGCTGGTTAATAGTATATTAACCTTCACAATTTATCACACAATCAATAATACAGTGTAGAATACACAGTACTTAAATTGGCCAATGTAAGCATTACCTTTAAATGTGTCATCATCTTAATGATGAATCTAGTTTCTTTATGAAGGAGGGCCCAGTGGAGACTAGAGGACTGTCTGGGACTTTATGGTCAGACTGGTCCTTCTAAGTGGGATTCTAAGTAACGCTGAATGTCACTGTCCTCTCCTGTGGCTTGATTAAATGAACTCTCTAACCCACATATAGAGATAGAGAGAAGGAGCGGGATGGGGAGGAGTGGAGGGGGGTAGAGAGGGGGAGTATGTGTGACAAAGAAATTGAGTGCGTGAGAACAAGTGAGAGAGAAAGGAGAAAGAGAGACTACCAGGGTTGAGAATATTGAGTGAAGGGGAAGAATAGAAAGATACCTCGTTTTATTTCTTCAGAGTTCAGTTCCTCTACATTAGACGTTTAGCATGAGAATGATTTCAAGTGATGAGTCATCCATAGACCTAACTGGAACTATGCTCAGTGGATGACATGCTGTGTCTTTCATAACGTTTCTCATGACTTTGGTCTGATGGAAAAAGATCTGAGATAGAGCTGACAAATGAAAAATTGAAGGAAACATGGGAAAGAGGGGGGTGAAAGAGAGAAATGAAAAGGAAAAGAAGACAAGTGTGTGTGTTTTCTCTCTCCTCTCTGGTGTTGCTGAGTGACAGGGTAAATCTCTCAGTCACGGTTATGGTCATGTATTGTGGGCTCAGCCGCTCTCCATCTGGTTTAGATTGTGTGTATGTTTATGTGTGTGTGTGTGTGTGTGTGTGTGCTGCTGGCTTTATCCCAAGACCACCATAAATCAAGAGCAGTGCCCTTACTATATCACACAACATAAAGGTTTTTGATAGCATATCATATGGCATTTCTGAGGTGGACAAACATTTTCAGCATGATTGTGTTCAGTTTGGTTTATCCTTAATGACCAGTCTCCAGACTAGACACATCTCTAAACAGCGTTAGCTACATCTTTCAGAATTGAATTGAATCATTCATTTAACCAGGTAAATAAATGAGGAGTAAATTCTGCCTTGCTTCGTTCTGTAATGACCCGACCACGAAGCAGTAAGAGAGAGGGGGGTGAGGGGAGGCTGGGTGTACACGGTTACTATAGCAACACTAAAGAGTCACACAACATACTACTCATGTGAACGTCCAACCCCGTCCTGTAGTTACAATAACAAGTCTTTATTATTCCTTTCTTTATTAGGATCCCCATTAGGTGTAACAAAAATAGCAGCTACTCTTCCTGGGGTCTACACAGAACATGACATAACACAGAACATTAATAGACCAGAACAGTTCAAGGACAGAACTACATACATTTAAAAACGGCACTCATAGTCTACATATCAATGCATACTGACAATATCTAGGTCAAATGGGGGAGTTGTGCTGTGAGGTGTTGCTTTATCCGTTTTTTTAACCAGGTTGGCTGTTCATTTAAGCAATATGAGTTCTTTGCAATAATGGCTCTATATATTACTGTACACTTTCTTGAATTTGTTCTGGATTTGGGGACTGTGAAAAGACCCCTGGTGGCATGTCTGGTGGGGTAAGTGTGTGTCAGAGCTGTGTGTAGATTGACTATGCAAACTATTTGGAATTTTCTAAACATGAATGTTTCTTATAAAAAGAAGAAGTGACGTAGTCAGTCTCTCCTCAACTCTTAGCCAAGAGAGACTGGCAGCATAGTATTAATATTAGCCCTCTGATTACAATGAAGAGCAAGACGTGCCGCTCTGTTCCGGGTCAGCTGCAGTTTAACTAGGTCTTTCTTTGCAGGACTCGACCACATGACTGGACAACAATCAAGATAAGATAAAACTAGAGACTGCAGGACTTGCAGTGTGGTGTCAAAAAAGCAGAGAATCTCTTTATTACAGACAGACCTCCCCATCTTTACAACCATTGAATCTAGATGTTTTGACCATGACCGTTTACAATCTAAGGGAACACCAGGTCTAGAACCTACTTTACACTTTGCACTCTGACTTTATGACATTTGACCTACATCCCATCTTTATACATGAACTTCTATGAACTCACATTACACTAAAACATGCAGATGAAACCTCAAATAATCTGGTATGTGGGCATTTTAATCTACTGTATCATAATCCATTTAATCCAGACATCAGGCTCAGCCAGTAGCAGGCAGGCAGTCAGCCAGTTTAGTCAGTCAGCCGGTGGCAGTCAATCAGTCAGTTTGATAGTCAGTCAGTCAGTAGTTGATAGTAGTGTTAAAAGTCAGTCAGTCAGTCAGTCAGTCAGTAGTTGATAGTAGTGTTAACAGTCAGACAGTCAGTCAGTCAATCAGTAGCTGACAGTAGTGTTAACAATGAGTCAGTCAGTAGTTGACAGTAGTGTTAACAGTCAGTCAGTAGTGTTGCCTGTCTTGTGTGATCTGTGATTTCTAGACATCAATAACCCTTGCTGTGTCTTCTGACTCTTTACCTCATGAGGTCACACTGTAATAAAAATCACATTTGGTAAAACATGATGATGAAGCAGCAAATCTGCTGTGTGGGCAGCAGTTCATAATCCATGATAATCTACTGCATCACATCACCAGGCTACAAACTCTTCCGGTGGCAGCCAGTCAGTCACTCCGACAGTATTTGACAGTAGAGTTGCCAGTCAGTGTGTGGTTGTGTGATTTATAGAGAATCAATGGCCCATGCAGTCTCTGTCTGTCTGTGGGTTCTGGTGATAAGTCAGAGTAACAGAGGAGAAAGCTGTGATAACAACTGATGAGAAAAAAGGCCAAATGGCAGTGTGTGTGTGTGTATGACTAAATCAAAAGTTCTCCCATGTCACCCCGCTCCTCCGCACACTCCACACTGGCTTCCAGTCGAAGCTCGCATCCACTACAAGACCATAGTACTTTCCTACATAGCTGTAAGAGGAACTGCCCCTCCCTACCTTCAGGCTATGCGCAAACCCTACACCCCAACCCGAGTACTCTGTTCTGCCACCTCTGGTCTCTTGGACCTCCCAACCCTACAAGAGGGCAGCTCCCGCTCAGCCCAGTAAAGCTCTTCTCTGTCCTGGCACCCCAATGGTGGAACCAGCTTCCCCTTGAAGCTAGGACATCAGAGTCCCCGCCCATCTTCAGAAGCCATCTGAAACCCTACCTCTTCAACAAGTATCTTTGGAAGGTTGACAGAAGCATGATGCTGGTGGCAGGAAGAAGAGGGACCGACTGTTTGATATCTCGACCCATCCTCGGCGCCATGTTGCACTGTGCTTGCTGTCCAGGAGAACACAGACAACACTGTGGAAGCCCGGCTCTTCTGAAGACTCAACTGATCCAGGATCGCCAGAGTTCTAACTATCAATTTTGTGGCTGAACCGACAAAGGAGTGAGTGACTTTTCCCAGGCACTTTTCCCAGTGCTGAGACTGTCAGTCCAGAACCTACCGGTACTACTTCCCATGCTCTGGATGTAGTGTTGATGGCAGCGGCTGCCAAACGCTATGAGGGCACCCACGACTTCCGCAACCTGTGCAAAGAGTGCTGCAGTTCCAGAAGACCGTCTGCCACGGTCCAGTCTGACCCATAAGACCTATCATATTTGAGATCAAAGTACTGGCCTTTCTCTCCCACCAGGTACGGTGCATGATGACTGTGCTGCTGCTGATAAGTCAGAAGCTGGAGGCTCCAGAGATAGTGGATCAAGTCCTGGATGTGGAGAGGAATCCCAGGAAACCCATGTGGTGGACTTTACCTTGGTGCTGTTCCGCTGCCATTTTGAGGTGTTGAGCTGGCGCAGGGAGGCTGAGGAGGTGAACCACTCCCTGGCCACGCTGCAGCAACACTGGACCCAGATAGCAGTCAAGACCCAGGTCCCCCCCCCCCCCCCTTTACTATAACTGAGATATGCGGTTGTCCCACCTAGCTATTTTAAGATTTAAGTCGCTCTGGATAAGAGCGTCTGCTAAATGACTAAAATGTAAAAACATAAATGTAATGGAAAGTCAATGGAACACGAAGCTAAAATATCACGGTTCAGTTCCATCTGTCTTAGCCTGGAACTCACTGTGATGCTCTCACAGCCTCTCTCTGTTAAACCTGCCTTTGAAAGAGGACAAGATTGAAATCTATTCTCTATTCTGTGAAAAAGAAGATAACCCACTGGGCATACCACATCATTTCAATGTGGAGAATTGGGTCATATTTGGTAGATACGTATCAATAAGATTCCAACCTATTTTCGCCCACTCAAAACGACAGCCAAACGTTTGTTGAATTCCCAATGTGTTATCACTATGCTTTCAACCATCTAAAAGCACAACCAAATTCTAATGGAAAATCAATGTTGGATTTTTTGGTTTAGTTGTCACCTAAATGTGTTATCACTGCGCTTTCAACCATTTAAAAGCACACTAAAGTTCAAATGGGAAATACAATGTCAGATATTTTGTTTATTTATACAACAACTTAATATGTTTTTATTTGATGTGTTATCACTGTGCTTGATCTAATAGTACAACCAAATGACCTGGATTGCAGTTATTTGAGATTGCATTAAAGTACATGGTGCAAGTGATCAATGAAGTAAAGCCTTCCATCAGGCTATTGACTGTCTTACAAAAGTAATTGACAAGTAGTTGACAACGCAACCAAATATCAACATTTAAAAGAGAAGTGCTGCTTGGATAGTTCCATCTGAGCCACTGGCTTGAGATGGAGATGTGAATCCAACATATAATTTGTTAACTTGTCGACAAGGTAATAGGCTATTTACCATATTGCAAAAGTGATATTGAATTGTGTTTGATTGTCAACGCAAACAAATATCAACTGTTGAAGGAGATCTTCTGCTTGGTTAGCTCCATCTGTGCCACTGAGTCTGGCTTTAATTCCAGTTTGTCTACAAAGGAACAATTGATCTGTTGGTGTCACGTCTCCATTTCAACCCAAAATATATGTTAAGGAATAACGATAAATCAAATCAAATGTTAAATGCACTTTAAATACAGTTTGATTTGATCCTATTCTTTAACTTGTATTTTTGGTTGAGATGGAGATGTGAATCCAACATATTTATGATTAACTTGTAGATTCTATTTGAAATTAACCAGAGCTTGAAACCCTAGGCCTTTATGTATTGCCTATTTTTAGTTGAATCCTGGGCTGAATTTATAGAATAGCTGTTGATGACTTCCCAAATGTTATATAGGCCTAAATAGCATCATTGATGCTATATGATTGATACGTATGATAAGTACGGTTACATTACATTTGCTCTGTTGAACCTACCCTTTGGAATGACTTTGACAGCAAGTTAATCTTTTAAAACCGATTAAGGATCGGACCCTATTTTTCAATTTTCGCCTAAAATGACATGCCCAAATCTAACTGCCTTTAGCTCATAACCTGAAGCAAGGATATGCATATTCCTGATGCCATTTGAAAGGAAACACTTTGAAGTTTGTGGAAATGTGAAATTAATGTTGGAGAATATAACACATTAGATCTGGTAAAATATAATGCAATGTACTTTTTTGTACCGTCATCTTTGAAATGCAAGAGAAAGGCCATAATGTATTATTCCAGCCCAGGCACAATTAAGATTTTGGTCACTAGATGGCAGCAGTGTATGTGCAAGGTTTTAGATTGATCCAATGAACCATTGTATTTCTGTTCAAATTGTTGTATCAAGACTGCCCAAATGTGCCTAATTGGTTTATTAATAACTTTTCAAGTTCATAACTGTGCACTCTCTTTAAACAATAGCATGGAATTCTTTCACTGTAATAGCTACTGTAAATTGGACGGTGCAGTTAGATTAACAATAATTGAAGCTTTCTGCCAATATCAGATATGTCTACATCCTGGGAAATGTTCTTGTTACTTACAACCTCATGCTAATCGCATTAGCATACGTTAGCTCAACCGTCCCGAGGGGGACCCACCAATCTTGTAGAAGTTAGGTGGAGATTTCACAACAATAACTCTCACGATATCAGATTGGTCGTAGTCAGTGACAAATATCAAAAATAAGCTGGGCTTGGTTAAAACCCTGGATGTGAGACCAAAGGGATAGCAGCAGATCAATCAACTCTCCAGTAAGAGTTGCTGTCCAGCCTACTGCATTCTTGTTTTTTAACGCTACAGCACACAATGACATTCTAGACGATTCTGTGCTTCCAACTATGTGCCAACAGTTTGGGGAAGGCCCTTTCCTGTTTCAGCAAGACAATGCCCCCGTGCACAAAGCGAGGTCCATACAGAAATGGTTTGTTGAGATTGGTGTGGAAGAACTTGACTGGCCTCTACAGAGCCCTGACCTCAACCCATCAAATACCTTTATGATGAATTGAAAGGCCGACTGCGAGCCAGGCCTAATCGCCTGACCTCACTAATGCTCTTTTGACTGAATGGAAGCAAGTCCCCACAGCAATGTTCCAACATCTAGTGGAAAGCCTTCCCAGAGTAGTGGAGGCTGTTATAGCAGCAAAGGGGGACCAACTCCATATTAATGCCCATGATTTTGGAATGAGATGTTTGACGAGTAGGTGTCCACATGCTTTTGGTCATGTAGTGTACAAATTCAACATAGATTGTCTGTAATTTTTGAAATTTTGAGGGAAATAGTTTAGTTGGAAAATTTACCCACAAAACAACGTAGTTGATTACTTTTTTCAAATCCAATGTATTTTCCTCGTAGATTCCAAATCACAATACGTTGACAAATTACATTTCAAAAACATTGCGAGAAACAGAGAGGGGGACTGACAGAACAAGAAGAAGAGTAAGCAAGATACATAAAAGGGGAGGAAAGAACCATAAAGAGAGTAAGGGGGAGGATGACATGTAGAGGGAATGATAGCTAGTTGTTCTTTCCTACTGTACCCAATCTGGCGGCTGTCAACAGGTCAAAGGTCAAATCAGTGGTAATGACTCGTGTGAAGAGCGATTATCCCCCGTGCAGGCCCCTCACTGGCACACTGCCATTAGTCTCACATACGAGTGCACACACAGACACGCACACACACGCACAAACGGATGCACACACACACACACAGGATACCAACTGAGCGTATTGTGCTCTTTGTGTGGTGAATAAAGTAGAGAGAACAAGACATGGAGTAAAAGAGAAAGTGAAAGGTGAGAGTGCACCACTTCTCCTCTTCTCACATCATTTCATTTCTGTCAATTGCAGAGCAGACAGTATTTTATTTACTCCCCAATCATAGGAAGATACTGACATTGACACTTCTGATGTAAACACACACACCGACCCACCCACCCACACAATCCTTGGATGACAAACCAGCTTGTGTTTAGGTTCACTATGTTTTATGGTCTGGTTAATTGCTTTCTAAATAACTGCTCAACATGACTATATGACTTTAGTTCCTATAACAAGGCCATGTCCACAGAGACAACACACAGAGGACAGCTACCATTACGTCAAGACATGCAGTGTGTGTGTGTGTGTGTGTGTGTGTGTGTGTGTGTGTGTGTGTGTGTGTGTGATTTCCATATATACTGTACGGGCAGCATGGTGATCAGTAGTTTCAGTAGTCCTACATCTTATGTAACCACATGCTGCGTGTCTCAGGGAGGGTGGGATATGAAAAAACACATGTGAAATAGGACAAATATAAGCACCCACCAAATTATTATAATAATTATTATATTGATGATTATTATCATTACTATAATGATAATTATTATTAGTAAAGGGACTGCTAGTCCAGTATATCATAGTAGACTGTTCTAAAGACTATGTGCAGTAATTCCCAACCCATCTATACGGGTATATCATCATGGTGGACAGTGTGTGTGTGTGTTTGTGCGTGTGCCTCTGTATGTTTGTGTGCGTGCGTGTCTATACAGTAAGCATGAGTGTGTGCTGATGTAACGTAAACGTTAGTGTCGTCTTCTGCATGCTGAGTCACAGGGCAGACAGGACACCATGCAGACCTTTCTGATCGTTAGAATATTGATCGACCCGAGGCAATTTCCTGTCAGGTGACCTTTCCATGACACTCCGGGTTTCTTAATGTTTACCGCTGTCTGATGCGAAGCAGTGAAATCAGAGGTCACAGTCAAGCCACAATATGAAGTGTGTGTGTCAGTCAATCACTATTGTCTATTGACTTTCTCTGACACTTCCTCTGTATTTCTTAAAGGGGGACTGCAACATTTACAGCTGTCTGGAGTCAAGAAACTAAGTCAGGGAAAGGGAGGGAGGGAAGCTGAGTGAAGGAAAAGGGAGGCCAGGCGGGAGGGAGGGAGAAGATAAGAAATGTCAAAAAACCTTCCCATCTAGACCAATTTAGTGAGAAACATTGTATAGTTCTTTGAGGGCCTACGCCTGCTCACAGCAGGGTGTTCTTTCACATCCACTGATAAAAGGGAAGGAAGACAATGACTGTGTCCCAAATGGCAACCTATTCCCTATACAGTGCACTACTTTTGACCATGACCCATAGGATCTGGTCAAAAGTAGTGCACTATGTAGATAATAGGATGCCATTTGGGATGAACACATGTTGTCCCCTTTACACTATAAAACGAGGATGCCGACAGACAGAGAAACGTTTGGCCCTGCTAGATAGCTACAGTCAGACCTGGGTTCAAATACTATTTAAAATCAGGTAAAATACTTTGATTGTTTGCCTGCCTGGAGTGCCAGATGGACAGGGTTTAAAGTATTGGGACTATTCAATCAAGCACAGATGAAGTATTTGAAATGATTTAAAATAGTATTTGAACCCAGGTCTGGTAGCTACATCATCTAGGAGGATGTCTGTCTATCTAGCTATTTCTCTGTCTGTTTGTCTGTCTAGCTACAGTAGCTAGCATGGCGACAAGACATGACGACTCTGGCCTGTAGGTCTGTCTGTCTGTCTATTTAAGATGACGGGGCCTGGAGCTGTCAGAGAGAGAGAGTAGCCTTCCAGGGGAGTTCTAGTTAGGAAACACATCAGTGAGTCTGACTACAACACATCTGGAGCCCAGGCTGTTAAACCAAAATATACTGACTGAGCTAGCCACGACGGCAGCTAGCAAAATGCTACCGCTAGCACACTTTAACAGCAATAGGATAGTCCACAACAGGGATATTAGGTCCATGTCACAGGTCTTTAAGCTCATACAATGAGCTAGCGACAATGCTAACAAAATGTTAATGCAAATGTTCCTCCACAGATGTAGAAAGGCCTATAGATTTTTTCTCAAAGAGGAAAGGACTATCATGACCCTTTATAAAGGTGATATGCCTCTTTAAGACACTATTTTTGTTGTGTTATTGTTATGCTTTTGAAACAATGGGTGGGCAACTGCACTCTATTATCGTCTTTAATTCAAAATGATGTCAGTCGACAGGCGCGTAGGTGCAAAACAAACAGAATAATGAAAAGGCTCTGTTATGCCTTGTGGTCATACTGTAGGCCTGAGGCAGTCGGTTACCCCGTTTGAACTCTCCTATCATGATTTATGACAAAGTTATGTAGGCTATTCTTGAGGTGTCAAAGCATGCCTTCAAGGCAGCCAGAGTGACACAGCAGAATCAGAAGCGAATTGAGGCACTGAAATATCTATTGACTGAACTGAGGTAAATGTTTTCCCCCTTTTCCCCCCTTTTCCGTCTTATTATTATTGATGACAAGGTTAGGCTTTTTTAGGGGTAAAAAATTAAATGTGTCTTCGAGGTAGAGTGACACAGCAATCATCAGAAGCTTGGAGGGACAGTGCTGTCTTGTGTACTGTGTACTGACTGAAAGCTACATTGGGCTGAGACTGGGAGGTGGTGCATTGAATCAGCTATAGCTTTTGTTAACAGACCCTTATGCAGGCAGGGGGTTGCATCCCAAATGGCACCCTATTCCCTATAGTGCACCACTTTTGACTAGGGCCCATTCGGGAATAGGGTGGCATTTGAGACCCACACAGGGACACAGGGCAAATGACCTGGAACTATTACCTCGTTAAAATATAATTGTCTACGTTCCAAATGTCACCCTATTCCCTATGTATTGCACTAGTTTTGGCCGGGGCCCATAGGGAATAGGGTGCTGTTTGGGACACAGTAGCAGACAGTGTCATACACACCGAGTCTGAAGGACATTTAATATCATTATTGATGATGCGTATGGTTAAGTGGTTGTCAAATCCTCCACTACGGAAAACCATGTTCTTTGAATAATACATGTATGTAAAACTCTGTCCTGCTGGATATTAACACTAATACTTTTCTTATTATGACAATGATTGAATTAGAATGTTTAGCCTTGGAACATGGACTCCTTTCCATCAACAAGCCACATACGCTACAGTCAGTTGTTTAAAGAACAAAAATAGGACAGCACTCCGGAGAATAAACTTAAATGAACATATTTTTATTGCCGCGTGCATACGAGGCAACAGCAATCAATATCACCACAATTCGACAAGTATTCAGCACCTGATCTAAGTTTATATAAGGTGGAGTGGAGCACGTTGTTGATCTTTACAGTCAGTTGTTTACCATGTCAATGTTGTGAAATACAGATGGATAAGAAGATTATTACTCAGCTATCATGATGAGAGAAGTAATTACCAGTACACTGAGTCACTAACGGTTTTGGGGGGAGCTAGTGTGTGCACCTGCTATCCAAAAACATCCAAAGTGATGTACTCCCTGTGCTCTGTTTTGACTACTGCCCACCTGCTAGTACAGAGGTAGGATATTAATTTGAGCCAGTTGCTACAGCAGGAAATAATCCTGCAGCAACAGGAAAGGTGAATTATTACGTGAATTATAATTAATGGTTGATACATTTTTCATGAGGGGGAATCAAGTCTGTTAAACAGGTTAAACATTTCCTGCATTGCAGGAAAGTTCTCCAGCAACAGGGTGATCAAATTAAGATCCTACATCTGTAGCAGTCAGATTCCAATAGCGCACAGAGAGAACTACACCAATCTGATTTCACGTTAGCTAGTCTGCATAGTTTAACACAGAGGAGAGAAGGCTCAGTGCATAGCCACAACATCAATAGCATTGATTGACTGGGGGCGTAGGGTTAACAACATGGTGACACACAACTGATATGACTGCAATGTAAATCTGGACTTCAACCACGTTGCAATGTAAATCTATAGAACACACACCTGATGAGGGGTTACATTCAAACACACTCTTTCTCTTGTTCCCTCATTCCTCTATACTAGCTTTCAGATGACATTCTATGAGGAAGACAGAAAAGAGAGAGCGAGAAAGAGAGACCGAGAGAGAAAGATAATTAATTTTGAGTATAGCTACATTTTGAGTACAGCTAACAAGAAAAGAAAAAAGAGTGGAAGAAAAACTAAAGATGAAAGAAAAGAGAGAGTCTCTTTAGAGTGCTGAGTTAACCCCAGTGGGCTGCTGTTAAATGTAGGCCCAGACTGTACCTCAGGCTCTGCCTTTCATTTTACACCCCACTCCGTCTTCCCCTCTCCTGTTCTACACTCCTCCTCCGCTTCGTTCTATCTATCCTTACGGGCACAAAGCATCTTCCTTCTCTAATTGAGACTGCCTGAGAGAGTCGGCCAAGAACGAGCGGCTTGCAAACACACACACACACACACACACACATGCAGGCAGACAGTGACACACACTCACACACAAGCACGCACACGCGCACACACATACGCGCACACACATACTGTACATAAACACTGATATACCCTGAGAAGAACATAAGACACACTACCACCCACGTTATGCTACTAGCTACACACACAAACATGCATTGCATGACAAGTAAGTACAACAAATCTCTGACCTACTACATGGAGTGTAATTTAATGAAGATCAAGCCATCATCATAAGATCAGAGAACCATGTTTCCTCCTGGAGATAGATTCATACAAAGAGATTACAGAGATAGAGCTGTAGAAGAAACCTTGAGGCAGGGTGCTGGAGGTATTATCACACACATACAAACACACACGCACACACACACATACACACAGAGATGCACACACACACACACACACACACACACACACACACACACACACACACACACACACACACACACACACACACACAGAGATGCACACACAAAGAGATGCACATACACACAGAGATGCACACCCACACACACACACACACAGAGAGAGAGAGAGAGAGAGAGAGATGTACACACACACAGAGATGCACACACAGAGATAGAGACACACACACACACACTGCTGCCATCGGACAAAGGGATTTATACTAATCCTCCTATGAGCAGATGAGATGAAGTCGGAAATAAAACGCTACAGGACAACTGGGATTGTGTACTATGGCAGATAGAGAGAGAGGGAATGATGGGAGGGAGGGAATACAAAATAGTGGTAGAGATGGGGATGGCGCTCTAACCCAGACACCACAGTATATATAGCACAGCATTGACCCTCCCCTACAGAAGCATCTTACCCAGACACCACAGTATATATACCCTCCCCTACAGAAGCCTCTAGCCCAGACACCACAGTATATATAGCACAGCATTGACCCTACCCTACAGAAGCCTCTAACCCAGACACCACAGTATATATACCCTCCCCTACAGAAGCCTCTAACCCAGACACCACAGTATATATACCCTCCCCTACAGAAGCCTCTAACCCAGACACCACAGTATATATAGCACAGCATTGACCCTCCCCTACAGAAGCCTCTAACCCAGACACCACAGTATATATACCCTCCCCTACAGAAGCCTCTAACCCAGACACCACAGTATATATACCCTCCCCTACAGAAGCCTCTAACCCAGACACCACGGTATTTATAGCACAGCTGACCAAACACAAACCTCCAGAGTCCTGTGTATGACTGCCTGTTTGTGTGTGTAACATGTCTATCAATCATCTACAACAGTGATTCCCAACCCTGGTCCTCCAGTTCCCCAACAGTACACATTTTTATTGTAAGCCTGGACAATCACACCTGATTCAACTTGTCAACTAATCATCAAACCCTCAATGAGTTGAATGAGGCGTGTCTGTCCAGGGCTATAACTAACCTGGAGGACCAGGGTTGGGAAACACTGACCTACAACATCCCAAATACATGTGCATCACCAACATGCTCACAAACAGAGGTTCATTACATAAAATGGAACAGAGAATCATGCACATGTGCGAGCACACTTAGGGTTAAGTGCTCAAGGGCACATCAACAGATTACTCACCTAGTCGACTCGGGATTCGAACCGGCGACCTTTCAGTTACTAGCCCAACGCCCTAAACCGCTAGGCTACCTGCCGCCTTATGCCTCATTATACTTGTGAGGACTTTTTGGGGACCAACATTTGATTCCCATTCAAAATCCTATCTTCCCTAACCTCTAACCCTAAGCCTAACCTTAAACCTAACACCTAATCATAATTCTAACCGTAACCCTAAACCTAACCCCTAAGCCTAAAATAGCCTTTTTAAAAATGAGCACTGGCAAAATGTCCTCCCTTCTATGAATTTTAGTTGCTTTACTATTCTTGTGAGGACTTCTGGTGCTCACAAGTATAGTAAAACGTGTACACACACACACACACACACACACACACACACACACACACACACATACACACACACACACACACATACACACACACACACCAGTGCCAATACGAGACAGAGGGACAACTGTGACACAGCATGAGAGCTGGCCGGAGGTTGACAACCATCAAAACAACAACAACAACAACACCTTTCTTAAACCTCCACCTAATGCTATGACAAGACAGACAGAGGGGGAGATGAAACCAGGTCCACGGTGAGAGAGAGAGAAATAGAGAGAGAGAGATTCAGAGAGCTTTGCAGTTAATGTTATCACTACACAGAGAGACAGGGGGTGACACTAGAAAACAACTGAGAGAAGACAGACCGATAAGCAATGAGATAAAAGGAGAGAGAAAGAGGGATGACACCAGGTCTACAGTAGAAGGGAAAAAACAGAGAAGCTCTGCCATTACCTTTTCGTGCGTCGAAACATGTTGCTACAGGATGCGCTGTGAGGCTCTGCTTTGGCAAACCCACAGGAGACTAGCTGAGCCACACAGACAGACAGACAGACACACAAGCAGCTAGGCAGTCAAGAGGCTGAATACACACTCCACAGCACCAGCATGGCAGCCTGACGGGGAGTGTGTGTGTGTCAGAGAGAGGGAAAGAGAGAGGGTGGAGAGGAAATGTCAGCAGAGCTACAGACAGCGAAAGAGAGCGAGAGAGCGATGGAGAGAACGAGAGAGGGAGAGCGAGGCAGAGAGGAGGAGAGAAAAAGAGGGAGGGAACAGACTGCCTTGCTTCCCTCTCGGACAGAGGGAGGATTCCGGGGCTGCTCTCAAGGGCAGGAAGTGTAGAGCGATGGAGAGAGAGGGGGGGTATAGAGAGTAATAACAGCAGGGATGTGTGTGAGTGTGAAAGCTATCTGAGGGAGGAGAGCAGAGAGCAGTGGACTGTGGACTAATGTAAATGACAAGACAGAGGAAGAGAGAGAGGGGGAGAGAGAGCAAGAGAGAGGGAGGGGGGAGATCAGGTGACAGCTTGGTGTGTGTGTGTGTGTGTGTGTGTGTGTGTGTGTGTGTGTGTGTGTGTGTGTGTGTGTGTGTGTGTGTGTGTGTGTGTGTGTGTGTGTGTGTGTGTGTGTGTGTGTGAGAGAGAGAGAGAGAGAGAGAGAGATGACAGCAGCACGGGTGGTGCAGCTACCAAAACAGAGACTGGTACTTATTGGAGAGCTTGAAACAGCAATTGCAGTAGGAATCGGATGACAACAGCAATAGGATATGTAATATTGTACCCCACCCCTCTCCTCTCCTACCCCTCTATTTTATTCCCCTACCTCCCTCTCCTCTCATCTCTTGCTCTCTCTCCTTCCTCCCTCCCTCTCTCCAACAAACAACCACCTGCCATTTCATAAAATCCTTCCTTTTCTCCAACAAATGTATGATGTTCTGTGACATCATACATTTGCACTAGATATTGCAGAAAGGAAGATTTAGAGGGCAACAACACCACACACAATGCCAAGGGAAAACATCATCATTAGGACACACACTGCCAAGGGAAAACGTCATCATGAGGACACACACTGCCAAGGGAAAACGCCATCATGAGGACACACACTGCCAAGGAAGAACGCCATCATGAGGACACACACTGCCAAGGAAGAACGTCATCATGAGGAGACACACACAAGTGCACAGGCACATGCACACACACACACACACACACACACACACTCGACAAAATAATTAAACAAATCTGTCAGTCCAATTGCAATACTACACACACATGCAAAACACACACAAACACACACAGTCAAGGGAGAACGTCATCATGGAGCGCTGAGATAGGAACAGAGAGCACAAAATGATTCAACAAATCTTATCCACATAGCAAATGAGATGATACTAAATGCTGACCAGGACTGACAGTTGCACAGCAATGCTGATGGGACTAATTCAATAATAGATGTCCCTCTAATGTAGACTAGGGCTGCATCCCAAACGGCACACTATGGGCCCTGGTCAAGTAGCGCACTATATAGGGAATAGGGTGCCATTTGGGACGCAGCCTAGTAGGGAGTCTGAGCTGAGAGGTAAAGGCTGTGGCTGAAATATACAAGAGGGGGAGATAGCACTCAAGCATATCAGTGAAGGGAGGTTAATACGGTTGCAGAATTCAGGTAACTTTCCAAAAATCCCCAGGTTTTCCAGATATCCCAGAATCAGGAAGGAATAAGAGGGTAATCCGAAACCTCAAACCAGGATTTATGGACACTAATGATGATTAATGTACAAGTATGTGTATATCTGTACTGCTTTGCTGACATGGTAGTTTGGGGAAACACAGTAAGCAGAGATACAGAAAGACAGAGGGAGGAGTCTGATCTTACAGAGAGAGAGAGAGAGACAGAGAGAGGGAGAGAGAGACAGAGAGAGAGAGAGAGAGAGAGAGAGAGAGAGAGAGAGAGAGAGAGAGAGAGAGAGAGAGAGAGAGAGAGAGAGAGAGAGAGAGAGAGAGAGAGAGAGAGAGAGAGAGAGAGAGAGAGACACTGGGAAAGCGACACAGGAGTTCCTAGCTTCACCCATGTTCAGTGTCCTGTTGTGACATCTGCTGCCCTGAGGTAAAGGTCAGAGGTCATGGACAACACCCACCAGGAAGTGACCTGACATGGTGGGGAGGGTCACCGATCACCATGATGATAAAAAACATATTGTGAGTCACTGGTCCTTAGACAAACTTCAATTTGCTTACCGCCCCAATAGATCCACAGACGATACAATCGCCATCACTCTGCACACTGCCCTATCCCATCTGGACAAGAGGAATACCTATGTAAGAATGCTGTTTATTGACTATAGCTCAGCATTCAACACCATAGTACCCTCCAAGCTCATTATTAAGCTCGAGGCCCTGGGTCTGAACCTCGCCCTGTGCAACTGGGTCCTGGACTTCCTGACAAGCCGCCCCCAGGTGGTGAAGGTAGGAAACATCACCTCCACTCCGTTGATCCTCAACACTGGGGCCCCACAAGGGTGCGTGCCAAGCACCCTCCTGTACTCCCTGTTCACCCATGACTGCGTGGTCAAGCACACCTCCAACTCAATCATCAAGTTTGCAGACGACACAACAGTAGTAGGCTTGATTACCAACAATGACGAGACAGCCTACATGGAGGAGGTGAGGGCTCTGGGAGTGTGGTGCCTGGAAAATAACCTCTCACTCAACGTCAACAAAACAAAGGAGATGATCATGGACTTCAGGAAACAGCAGAGGGTGCACCCCCCCTATCTACATCGACAGGACCGCAGTGGAGAAGGTGGAAAGCTTCAAGTTCCTTGGTATACACTTTACTGACTAACTGAAATGGACCACCCACACAGACAATGTGGTGAAGAAGGCGCAACAGAGCCTCTTCAACCTCAGGGGGCTAAAGAAATTTGGCTTGTCACATAAACCCTCACAAATTTTTACAGATGCACAATTAAAAGCATCGTGTCGGGCTGGTACGGCAACTGCACCCCCAGCAACTGCAGTGGACTCCAGATGGTAGTGTGGTCTGCCCAATGCATTACCGGGGGCAAACTACCCGCCCTCCTGGACACCTACAGCAACCGATGTCACAGGAAGGCCAAAAAGATCATCAAGGACACCAACCACCCGAGCCACTGCCTGTTCACCTAGCTATCATCCAGAAGTAGGGCTGGGCGATAAATCAAGTTTTTTTTTCCGATATATTCGAGTTTATGTTTTAGCGCGATATTGAAAATGCCTGTATTGCAAGAATTTAGGTTCTGTTATAACGTTGTAACGTTTTACAAATGCAAGAAAAGTGTGTGAAAGGAGATAACGGATGCAATCTTTACAGTAGAAAAGCCAGGCTTTAAAAAGCTGCTAGGTACAGTTGACCACAAATATCAGCTGCAAAGCCGCAAGTATTTCACGAAAGCCGATCTATGGTCGAGCAGAACAACAGAGCCATACCTAAGTTTGACAGTCCACTACATAAATGAAGACTGGAAATTGCTAAATGTCTGCCTCCAGATGTCTTACTTCCCCAATTATCATACGGGTGAAGTAATAGCCCAGGATCTCAATGACTCTCTGGCATCGTGGAAGAATAGAGAAGACCGACAGGTGTGCATGACAACTGACAGCAGGAGCAACATGATAAAAGCATTGCGCTTGAACAACTGGACCTGCCTGCTGTGCTTTGGGCACAGGTTTCAACTCGCCATCAGTAAGTGTGACATTGGATAATTAAAGTGAATTCAAAAAAGTTATGTTCAGGCCAGCTGTAGGCTAATGTGTTAGTAGTTGTGTCATTCTGCCAATCCAATAGCAAATAACCACAGGCTGTTTTAATTATAACAACAAATTAACTAAATGAATACATTTTCAATCAAAATTATTTTATAAATTACATATTCAAACAGCTAGTGGTCAAAACATAGACGTGTGGGTGTGTGTTGTTCATTTCTGTTGTTCATTTGTTTAGCACAAATAGGCCTTGAGGCCTTGTATATTTCAGTTAAGAATTATGTCTTGGCCTTTTTTAATTTGTTTAGAGAAAAACAAGAAATCGAGATATATATATTGTGAATCGTCCAAACCTCTGAAAGAAAATGTACTTTCAGGCCATATCGCCCAGCCCTATCCAGAAGGTGAGGTCAGTACAGGTGCATCAAAGCTGGGACCGAGAGACTGAAAAACAGCTTCTATGTCAAGGCCATCAGACTGTTAAACAGCCATCACTAGCACATTAGAGGCTGCTGCCTATAGGCATAGACTAGGAATCACTGGCCACAAGATTTCTGGCTCTCACAGACCTGTAACTTATTTTTTAAGAGGCTCCTCTGTCCTGCACTCGTTACCTGTATTAATGGCAACTGTTTGAACTTGTTATTAGTATAAAAGACACCTGTCCACAACCTCAAACAGTCACACTCCAAACTACACTATGGCCAAGACCAAAGAGCTGTCAAAGGACAGCAGAAACAAAATTGTAGACCTGCACCAGGCTGGGAAGACTGCATCTGCAATAGGTAAGCAGCTTGGTTTGAAGAAATCAACTGTGGGAGCAATTATTAGGAAATGGAAGACATACAAGACCACTGATAATCTCCCTCGATCTGGGGCTCCACGCAAGATCTCACCCCGTGGGGTCAAAATGATCACAAGAACGGTGAGCAAAAATCCCAGAACCACACGGGGGGACCTAGTGAATGACCTACAGAGAGCTGGGACCAAAGTAACAAAGCCTACTATCAGTAACACACTACGCCGCCAGGGACTCAAATCCTGCATGTCCCCCTGCTTAAGCCACTACATGTCCAGGCACGTCTGAAGTTTGTTAGAGAGCATTTGGATGATCCACAAGAAGATTGGGAGAATGTCATATGGTCAGATGAAACCAAAATATAACTTTTTGGTAAAAACTCAACTCGTCGTGTTTGGAGGACAAAGAATGCTGAGTTGCATCCAAAGAACACCATACCTACTGTGAAGCATGGGGGTGGAAACATCATGCTTTGGGGCTGTTTTTCTGCAAAGGGACCAGGACGACTGATCCGTGTAAAGGAAAGAATGAATGGGGCCATGTATCGTGAGATTTTGAGTGAAAACCTCCTTCCATCAGCAAGGGCATTGAAGATGAAAGGTGGCTGGGTCTTTCAGCATGACAATGATCCCAAACACACCGCCCGGGCAACGAAGGAGTGGCTTCGTAAGAAGCATTTCAAGGTCCTGGAGTGGCCTAGCCAGTCTCCAGATCTCAACCCCATAGAAAATCTTTGAAAGTCCGTGTTGCCCAGCAACAGCCCCAAAACATCACTGCTCTAGAGGAGATCTGCATGGAGGAATGGGCCAAAATACCAGCAACAGTGTGTGAAAACCTTGTGAGGACCTCTGTCATTGCAAACAAAGTATTGAGATACAATTTTGTTATTGACCAAATACTTATTTTCCACCATAATTTGCAAATAAATTCATTAAAAATCCCACAATGTGATTTTCTGGATTTTTTTTCTCATTTTGTCTGTCATAGTTGAAGTGTACCTATGATGAAAATTACAGAACTCTCTCATCTTTTTAAGTGGGAGAACTTGCACAATTGGTGGCTGACAAAATACTTTTTTGCCCCACTGTATATACTGTATTCTATACTATTCTACGGTATCTTAGTCACTTAATAATGTTTACATATCTGGCATTACTCATTTCATATGTATATACTGTATTCTATACTATTCTACGGTATCTTAGTCACTCAATAATGTTTACATATCTGGCATTACTCAACTCATGTGCATATACTATTTTCTATACTATTCTACGGTATCTCATTCACTCAATGTTTACATATCTTCCATTACTCATCTCATATGTATACTGTTCTTCTATACTATTCTACTGTATCTTAGTCTGTTCCGCTCTGACATCGCTCATCCATATATATATATATATATAGTCTTAATTCATTCCTACTTAGATTTGTGTGTATTGGGAAAATGTTGTGTAATTTGTTAGATATTACTTGTTAGATATTACTGCACTGTCGGAGCTAGAAGCACAAGCACTTCGCTACACCCGCAATAGCATCTGCTAACAACGATCATTAGACCAATAAAATTTGATGTAGGTCCCTTAAACATAGCGTGAATACCACACTGATAGTAACTCACTCACTGGCCACTCTAACCCTTGTCCAAATTGATTACTAGAAAATGTCACACACACACACAGATAAATACCAGACATGTCAATGAGTCTGGAAGATGTCACACACAAATACCTCAGCTTTTTGAAACCCTAACACCTACAGACAGCATTCGTGCCCAGAGGCAGAACAGGAAAGACTGCAGACTGCAGAGCACACAAAATCAAACAAAATGCAAATGAAATGCTTTTTGAAAAACGCCTCTGCAAATGCTCTATATTCATTCTGTATTCATATCATATTCATTTCACCCATACAATAACAGGTACCTTCTGTGCTACAATGGGATTTTACAGTAAATGTGATGTATTGAGATAAATCTATGTGGCTAACATACACACAGCACAGCAGCTAGCTAGGCCTACATGCCACAGTGGCATAATAGCCAGTAGCCACAGATTCAAATCCAGAGAAAAGGAATTTTAAATCCTTTAAATCCATCTCTACAGGTATAGAGGAGGGAACTCACTATCTACTCCTACTGAGGATCTTTAAAACTAGTGCTGGTGTAACGTTTTTCTTCCCTTGATGGAGAGGAGGACCAAAATGCAGCGTGGTTAGTGTTCAACATGTTTAATATAGACAATAAACGAGAACACTACAAAATACAAAACAACAAATGTGAAAACCAAAACAGTCCTATCTGGTGCAATGACACAAAGACAGAAGACAACCACCCACAAAGTACCCACAGAATATGGCTACCTAAATATGGTTCCCAATCAGAGACAACGATAGACAGCTGCCTCTAATTGAGAACCAATCTAGGCAACCATAGACATACAAATTACCTAGAAAGGAAACAGCCCCATAAACATACAAAAACCCTTAGACCAGACAAAACACATAAATCCCCCATGTCACACCCTGACCAAACCAAAATAATAAAGAAAACAAAGATAACTAAGGCCAGGGCGTGACAGCTGGGCGATATGGCCAAAATATCATATCACCGTATTTTTTTTAAATTTACGGTATGACAATATTTGACAGTATTTCTGATTTTAAATGATTACATTTCTAAATGTTCTTTATAAGTAGTGCATGACCTCAGGGTGGCAACATATACATTCTAAGTCTTTCTCCATTCTGATTGTTTTATACTGTTCAATTCAACTTCAACCCAAAATATTTTTTTGCATTTTCATAAATTTCTGCTTTTCCTGCACTCATTTGAGATAATTTCCACACTGCCATGTAGGGCTGCACGATATGGGCAAACAATCTAAACCTGATTATGAACCAAATGTTGCAATAGCGATTTTACTTATGATTTAGAGCAAAACACTTGGTGATATGTTGGAATCATGGAAATAGAATGATTATTCTAATTCTATAGATAGAATACAGGTGAAGTCAGAAGTTTACTTACACCGTAGCCAAATACATTTAAACTCAGTTTTTCACAATTCCTGACATTTAATCCTAGTAAAAATTCCCTGTCTTAGGTCAGTTAGGATCACCACTTTATTTTAATAATGTGAAATGTCAGAATAGTAGAGAGAATGATTTATTTCAGCTTTTATTTCTTTCATCACATTCCCAGTTGGTCAGAAGTTTACATACACTCAATTAGTATTTGGTAGCATTGCCTTTAAATTGTAGCCATTTGACTAGATGTTCAGGAGACCTTATGGCTTGGGGTAGAAGCTGTTTAGAAGCCTCTAGGACCTAGACTTGGTGCTCCGGTACCGCTTGCCGTGCGGTAGCAGAGAGAACAGTCTATGACTAGGGTGGCTGGAGTCTTTGACAATTTTTAGGGCCTTCCACTGACACCGCCTGGTATAGAGGTCCTGGATGGCAGGAAGCTTGGCCCCAGTGATGTACTGGGCCGTTCGCACTACCGTCTGTAGTGCCTTGCGGCCCAACTTGCTAAGAAAAGACAAACTAGCTGTTTGCAGACGTAAGCAACACAAACTAATGTTGTAATTATAGAACGCTATTGGATTTATATGAAGAAGCAAAGTGAAAACAGCATTGTTGTCATCAACATTGTTGCATGTGCTGCATTGACCATGCAGACCGAACGCAAGTGTCTCATGGTCGAGGAAAAGCAAATGCGCTCCTTGAGTGACAGGGGGCGGGGCTAGGTCTGTGTGGAAAACGGCATGGAGAGAGAGAGAGAGCGAAGAGAGATGACTCAAGTAGCGAAGCAAACTATAAAAATGGACGTTAAACACGGCATATCACATTTGACAAACCAAACATTCAAATAACGTTATAGAAGGTAAAGTAAAAACACAAACCGGTCCATGTATCAATACCAGTATATCGTAAAATACGGTATACCGCCCAGCCCTCTCTAAAACCTACCTTAGCCTAGTTTAGATACAGTTGTATGGTGCAAAATAAACAGTTTATTCATTCTGACTCAGATAATAGAAAGATAACTTTCTATTGAATACAGTACTTAATGACTGTTTAGTAACTGTGTGCAGGTGTACTACTACTGATATACAAGCCTTTTTCTCCTCACTTCAATTAGTGAAAGAGACACACTGAGGAAAGGGAAAGCCACAGACAGGGAGAGTGAGAGAGATGAGTCAGAAGAACGATGTAAGTGAGGGAACGCTTCAGCACCATAGAGAGAGAGCGATTGAGAGAAAGGAGGAAAGCCCGGAGTGAGGGAACACTTCAGCACCATGGACAGCAACACACACAAGCTCTCAGAATTTCAAGCTACACGTCACTACGATCCTGAGTGTGTGTGTGTATGTGTATGAAAGTGAGTCTGCATCCTTTCAAACCCCCATTTCTCACATGCTGACAACTCCTAACCCCTCTCTCCAGAAACATGTGAAGTGTGAAGAGACTTCCTATAGTGCTGCTATTTCAGAGCTCAACTGTGCATGAGATTGTCAGTGTGTCGGGTTTACAAGAAAACCCTCCCAAAAAGTTGTGTGGGGTATAAAGCTTCATGGGGCAAAACCGATTTCTGTCCAGTGAACTGACGTTAGAAGACTGTGCATACAGGCACATTCATGTGGAGGCAAATCAAATAAACCCCAAGCTTGGAGTCACCTGAGCGTCAGTTTAGATTTACAATTTAAATAATCCACGGGTAGAGAGGTTCACAGGGGCTAAAATATGTTCCCATTTTGTTTCTCCCAAACATAACACATGTACACATACACACCAAGGCACTACCCAATGAACCCAAAACGTAAACTCACCTGCTACTTTTTCGGGGCAGAGGCAGATCCTTCTGGAGAACAAGAGAGAGGGACAGAGAAAGAGAAGAGGGGACACAAATAAAATATCAGATTAGTGTTATACACTCTTAGAAAAAAGGGTTTCAAAAGGGTTCTTCAGCTCTCCCCATAGGAGAACCCTTTTTGGTTCCAGGTAGAACCCTTCAGAACCCTTTGTTTCTTAGTGTATAGTTATATATACTGTACATTGTACACAATTAACCCTTTAGTTTAGGGGCCATTGGGGCAATATACTGTTGAAAGAAGGTGCCTAACCCCAACAACCTCTTGCCATATCTGTAACTTCAAACACTTCATGCTCTAAATCCAGCTTCCCCAACCCTTCACTGATGACATATTACATTATTATTACCACACTCACAGGCTGAGTGGAGCCAGTCATTTCCAAAATGGTCGCCCTGTTTACAACATTGGGGACAGAGAAGCAGGAAACTAATGTGATTACGATCCATTGGGATTGATCTGAGAGAGAAACACTCTCCTAAAGTCTCCATGTTGTGCTCCCTTAACACAATCCCCAGTCCAGGATCATATTACAGTACTGTTTCTATTATAAGGCAATAAAAGGACATTTTATGAAGTTATTCTATAGATAAACTGCTGTTCTCCTGACGCTCCTGTCAGTTTCTATCAGGAACAAGGACAGCATGAGAGTTTATCTCCTCCCACGCAGAACCAATACCGTATGTGTGTGTGTGTGTGTGTATGCATGTGTAGTGTGTGTGACCAGAGCCCTCATCAAAAGTAGTGCAAAATATAGGGAATAGGGTGCCATTTGCAATGGAACCATAGTCTAACCTTGTCCCCAGACTAGTGTGCATTAGGGAGGAAGTGTGGTTGTGGAGACAACAGACGAACTACAGTGTATACAGACCACAGGTGGCTGGTTGCACCTTTATTTGCGAGTACGGGCTCATAGTAATGGCTAAAACAGAATAAATGTAATAGCATCAAACACATCGTTTCCATGTGGTTGATAAAATTCCATTGACTCCATTCCAGCCATTATTATGAGCCGTCCTCCCCTCAGCAGCCTCCTGTGATGACATAGACCCAGCTAGGGAACATTCTCACTCCCTTCTGAATCTCCAATCCATGTCTCGTCTCTTTGCCCTTGTTGACTTGCCCTCTAACATCTGATAGCATTGGATCAGCGTCAGCTATATACAGATGTAGGATCTTAATTTCAGCCAGTTCGCTACAGAAGCAAAATAATCCATCAGCAACATGAAAAGTGAATTATTATGTGGATTATAATTCATGTACATTTTTGATATTTTTTCATGAGGGAAAATCAAGCCTGAAATTTCTAAGTGGAAATTCCAAACTTCATAAGCATTTTTTAAACAGGTTGATCAAATTAAGATCCGATATCTGTATGATGCTATAAGCATGATCTCTTATACCTATTCTAAAGCTTTTAAATCCATGAGGGGACAGTCAACAAAGGAATAGACAGGGTGGGGACTGGGGGATGGGGCTAGAGTATCAGAACACTCCACTTCTCTCAAAGGAAAGTGACATCATTCACCTTCTTCGTTCTCTCTGGGATATGTTACATCATCAAGGCCACAGACAGGAAGTGACCTAAACTGATGTGACTAAAATGGAGCTCTGCGTGGCACCTTGGAGCAGGACTAATGGATGGGGGGGAACATTTGTGTGTGTATGAGTGCATGCATGTGTTTGTGTATGTGTGTGTGCATGTGTGTGTGTTACCATAGGCCTTTGAAATCCACCTTGACTACAGTATCAACCTTGAGATCTCTCAGGTCTGTTGAATGGAGAGAATGTATAAAGGAATGGATGAAGAGAATACGAAAGAAAAGCTCAGCTGTAAGAAAAGGAAAAGAAGGACAGCAGCAAACAAAGGAAGGACACACTGACATAATCTAACTTGACTAGGAAGGACAACATGGCAACATATTAAGTAATGGCTAGGATGGACAACATGGCAACATATTAAGTAATGGCTAGGAAGGACAACATGGCAACATTAAGTAATGGCTAGGAAGGATAACATGGCAACATATTAAGTAATGGCTAGGAAGGATAACATGGCAACATATTAAGTAATGGCTAGGAAGGACAACATGGCAACATATTAAGTAATGGCTAGGAAGGACAACATGCAACATATTAAGTAATGGCTAGGATGGACAACATGGCAACATATTAAGTAATGGCTAGGAAGGATAACATGGCAACATTTAAGTAATGGCTAGGATGGACAACATGGCAACATATTAAGTAATGGCTAGGAAGGGCACATATTAAGTAATGGCTAGGAAGGACAACATGGGAACATATTAAGTAATGGCTAGGAAGGATAACATGGCAACATATTAAGTAATGGCTAGGAAGGATAACATGGCAACATATTAAGTAATGGCTAGGATGGACAACATGGCAACATATTAAGTAATGGCTAGGAAGGACAACATGGCAACATATTAAGTAATGGCTAGGAAGGGCACATATTAAGTAATGGCTAGGAAGGACAACATGGGAACATATTAAGTAATGGCTAGGAAGGATAACATGGCAACATATTAAGTAATGGCTAGGAAGGACAACATGACAACATATTAAGTAATGGCTAGGAAGGACAACATGGGAACATATTAAGTAATGGCTAGGAAGGATAACATGGCAACATATTAAGTAATGGCTAGGAAGGATAACATGGCAACATATTAAGTAATGGCTAGGAAGGACAACATGGGAACATATTAAGTAATGGCTAGGAAGGGCACATATTAAGTAATGGCTAGGATGGACAACATGGCAACATATTAAGTAATGGCTAGGAAGGACAACATGGCAACATATTAAGTAATGGCTAGGAAGGGCACATATTAAGTAATGGCTAGGAAGGACAACATGGGAACATATTAAGTAATGGCTAGGAAGGACACATATTAAGTAATGGCTAGGAAGGATAACATGGCAACATATTAAGTAATGGCTAGGAAGGATAACATGGCAACATATTAAGTAATGGCTAGGAAGGACAACATGGCAACATATTAAGTAATGGCTAGGAAGGATAACATGGCAACATATTAAGTAATGGCTAGGAAGGATAACATGGCAACATATTAAGTAATGGCTAGGATGGACAACATGGCAACATATTAAGTAATGGCTAGGAAGGACAACATGGCAACATATTAAGTAATGGCTAGGAAGGGCACATATTAAGTAATGGCTAGGAAGGACAACATGGGAACATATTAAGTAATGGCTAGGAAGGATAACATGGCAACATATTAAGTAATGGCTAGGAAGGGCACATATTAAGTAATGGCTAGGATGGACAACATGGCAACATATTAAGTAATGGCTAGGAAGGACAACATGGCAACATATTAAGTAATGGCTAGGAAGGGCACATATTAAGTAATGGCTAGGAAGGATAACATGGCAACATATTAAGTAATGGCTAGGAAGGACAACATGGGAACATATTAAGTAATGGCTAGGAAGGACAACATGGGAACATATTAAGTAATGGCTAGGAAGGACAACATGGGAGCATATTAAGTAATGGCTAGGAAGGATAACATGGCAACATATTAAGTAATGGCTAGGAAGGATAACATGGCAACATATTAAGTAATGGCTAGGAAGGATAACATGGCAACATATTAAGTAATGGCTAGGAAGGACAACATGGGAGCATATTAAGTAATGGCTAGGAAGGATAACATGGCAACATATTAAGTAATGGCTAGGAAGGATAACATGGCAACATTAAGTAATGGCTAGGAAGGACAACATGGCAACATTAAGTAATGGCTGGGAAGGACAACATGGGAGCATATTAAGTAATGGCTAGGAAGGATAACATGGCAACATATTAAGTAATGGCTAGGAAGGATAACATGGCAACATATTAAGTAATGGCTAGGAAGGATAACATGGGAACATATTAAGTAATGGCTAGGAAGGATAACATGGGAACATATTAAGTAATGGCTAGGAAGGATAACATGGCAACATATTAAGTAATGGCTAGGAAGGACAACATGGGAACATATTAAGTAATGGCTAGGAAGGACAACATGGCAACATTAAGTAATGGCTAGGAAGGACAACATGTCAACCTAAAGCAATGGATTGGAAGGATAACATGGCAACATATTAAGTAATGGCTAGGAAGGACAACATGGCAACATATTAAGTAATGGCTAGGAAGGATAACATGCAACATATTAAGTAATGGCTAGGAAGGATAACATGCAACATATTAAGTAATGTCTAGGAAGGGCACATATTCAGTAACGGCTAGGAAGTGAAACATAGGATTAGGAAGCTCCCTCTATATGAAGTCAATCATCAATTAAACCTCCCACTTTTATAGTGTATCTGTGAAATCTCCCATGAATTTGGGTACCGTCCCAAATTGCACCCTATTCCTTATTTAGTGCACTACTTTTGACCAGGGCCCATAGGGTTCTGGTCAAAAGTAGTGCACTTTATAGGGAAAGGGTGACATTTGGGACGCACTTATTGGCAGTACCCTGATTGTGTGTGCTGTCATACAGGTCATACAAGCACCCTGGACAAATGTTAGAATGGACAATACAGAACACAGACCACTAGACCCTAGTAATATATTCAGTCATGTCTAACAAACATGGGCAAAATAACATCAACTACTGTAGAACTAAATGTATTAGCAAATAGAAGAACATAACTACATGTATTGGTAGTACAGTACATTAACTGGATATTTCATGGGTTAAACTGTTGAAACTGGAGCAACATTGCATGAATTCAGTGAGTCATCATGGGAATGCCTAACTGTGAGGAGCCATTTCCTGATTTCCTGATAGTGGATAAGAACCCCGTCACAATGACAGACCTCCTGTGTCTCTGCATTTCAGCCTTTCCTCATGTTAATCAATGAACACACACACCCACACAAACACTGTAGTGTACACACATACACACACACTTTAGTGTACACAGGTACAGACACGCACACGCACACCCTGTAGTGTACACAAATACACACACGCACAGACATACACTGTAGTGTACACACATACATCTCCCCACACCCCTCTCAGGCTCTCTCACTCAATTATGCATGTGGACCTCCATGCTATTATTTGTCATTAGCGGTTAAGTGCGAGTCCTTTCTGTGAGTTCCCCCCTCAGTCGCTCTGTTCTTTCATAAGATGAAACACACCATCCAAAACAGATTCACTTCTCAGCTGAGACAATCCCAAAAGGTATCGCAACTCGTACAGCATTTAATTCCTCAACATTTCTTTAGCTCATAATTACCCACAGAGAGAGAGAGGTGTGTTTGAAAAGAAAGAACCCCTTTTCAGTAAAATGCCAACTGCCAACACTTTGAAATAAACATGGACATAATCATAAAGTTTCTCTGTAGTTGGTACGCTGGGGCTCTGAAACTAAGAGTTCTTTGCTGGCAGAAAAGATTACACTATGGCCCCGGTCAAAATAAGTATGCTATATAAGGAATTGGGTGCCATTTGTCATTTCAGAGTTTGACAAAAAAACAAAACATTTTTCAGTAGTAATATGCACTCAAATAAAACACTCAAATAAATGTAGCCAGTTACAGTTCCTTGATTTTGTGAATGTCATCCCTGTTTCTCAGCTTAATATTCTAACAGCTCAATTGTACAAGTATCTTTAATGACCTTTAGTGGAAAAGATTAGACTATGTCTGTGTTTCAAATGGCACCCTATTCCCTACATCGTGCACCACATTTGACCAGGGCTCGTAGTGTACCATATAGCAAATAGAGTGCCATTTGGGTCGCAACGTGAATGTGGGCGTGAATTCATGTAGCACAAGTCTCTCTGACACTGTCAATGTCATGTATTGTCATGTTGTGTCTTGTTTCTGTCCTCTCCCTTCACCCTGTCTCCCTCTGCTGGTCGTTATTAGGTTACCTTTTCTCCCCCTCTCTCCCCCAGCTGTTCCTTGTCTCCTCCTAACTACCTCGTCACCCCTTTTCCCACCTGTTCCCTTTTTCCCTCTGATTAGTCCTCTATATCTCTCTCTGTTTTTGTTCCTGTCTTTGTCGGATTCTTGTTTGTGTTTTTCATGCCTGAACCAGACTATCGTCATGTTTGCTGCAACCTTGTCCTGTCCTGTCGGAATCTGCCGGTCCATCTGAGCCTACCTATGTTTTGTTATTAAAGAAGTTCTGTTTACGTTAATTCGCTTTTGGGTCCTCATTCACGCACCGTAACAGAAGAATCCGACCAAGAATGGACCCAGCGACTTCGGATCCTCTCCACTCAGCCGTCGAGATCCAGGGAGCGATGCTAGGCAGACACGAGCAGGAATTGTCTGCTGCTCGACATGCCGTTGAGACCCTGGCCACCCAAGTCTCCAACCTCACAGAACAGGTTCACCATCTCCGCCTCGATCCACCGGCCACTTCCAGGGCTTTCGAATCTCCGGAGCCCAGAATCAATAACCCGCCGTGTTACTCTGGGGAGCCCACTGAATGCCGCTCGTTCCTCACCCAGTGTGATATTGTGTTTTCTCTCCAGCCCAACACTTACTCCAGGAGCACTGCTCGTGTCGCCTACGTCATATCTCTCCTTACTGGACGGGCTCGTGAGTGGGGCACGGCAATCTGGGAGGCAAGGGCTGAGTGTACTAACCAGTATCAGGACTTTAAGGAGGAGATGATACGGGTTTTTGATCGATCTGTTTTTGGGGAGGAGGCTTCCAGGGCCCTGTCTTCCCTATGTCAAGGTAATCGATCCATAACAGACTACTCTATTGAGTTTCGCACTCTTGCTGCCTCCAGTGGCTGGAACGAGCCGGCTTTGCTCGCTCGTTTTCTGGAGGGTCTCCGCGCAGAGGTAAAGGATGAGATTCTCTCCCGGGAGGTTCCTTCCAGCGTGGATTCCTTGATTGAACTCGCTATTCGCATTGAGCGACGGGTTGATCTTCGTCACCGAGCTCGTGGAAAGGAGCTCACGTTCTCCGTTGCCCCCCTCACCGCATCACTACCATCTTCCTCTGCCGGCTCGGGTGCTGAGCCTATGCAGCTGGGAGGTATCCGCATCTCGACTAAGGAGAGGGAACGGAGAATCACCAACCGCCTCTGTCTCTATTGCGGTTCTGCTGGTCATTTTGTCACTTCATGTCCAGTAAAAGCCAGAGCTCATCAGTAAGCGGAGGGCTACTGGTGAGCGCTACTACTCCTGTCTCTCCTTCAAGATCCTGCACTACCTTGTCGGTCCATCTACGCTGGACCGGTTCGTCAGCTTCCTGCAGTGCCTTAATAGACTCTGGGGCGGAGGGCTGTTTTATGGACGAGACCTGGGCTCGGGAACATGACATTCCTCTCAGACAGTTAAGGGAGTCCACGGCCTTGTTCGCCCTGGATGGTAGTCCTCTCCCCAGGATTCAGCGTGAGACGCTACCTTTAACCCTCACTGTTTCTGGTAATCATAGCGAAACCATTTCTTTTTTAATTTTTCGTTCACCTTTTACACCTGTTGTTTTGGGCCATCCCTGGCTAGTTTGTCATAATCCTTCCATTAATTGGTCTAGTAATTCTATCCTCTCCTGGAACGTCTCTTGTCATGTGAAATGTTTAATGTCTGCTATCCCTCCTGTTTCCTCTGTCTCTTCTTCACAGGAGGAGCCTGGCGATTTGACAGGGGTGCCGGAGGAATATCACGATCTGCGCACGGTGTTCAGTCGGTCCAGGGCCACCTCTCTTCCCCCACACCGGTCGTATGATTGTAGTATTGATCTCCTTCCGGGAACCACTCCCCCCCGGGGTAGACTATACTCTCTGTCGGCTCCCGAACGTAAGGCTCTCGAAGATTATTTGTCTGTAGCTCTTGCCGCCGGTACCATAGTCCCCTCCTCCTCTCCCGCCGGAGCGGGGTTTTTTTTTTGTTAAGAAGAAGGACGGGTCCCTGCGCCCCTGCATAGATTATCGAGGGCTGAATGACATAACAGTGAAGAATCGTTATCCGCTTCCTCTTATGTCTTCAGCCTTCGAGATCCTGCAGGGAGCCAGGTTTTTCACTAAGTTGGACCTTCGTAACGCTTACCATCTCGTGCGCATCAGGGAGGGGGACGAGTGGAAGACGGCGTTTAACACTCCGTTAGGGCACTTTGAATACCGGGTTCTTCCTTTCGGCCTCGCTAACGCTCCAGCTGTCTTTCAGGCATTAGTCAATGATGTCCTGAGAGACATGCTGAACATCTTTGTTTTCGTTTACCTTGACGATATCCTGATTTTTTCACCGTCACTCCAGATTCATGTTCAGCACGTTCGACGTGTCCTCCAGCGCCTTTTAGAGAATTGTCTTTTTGCGAAGGCTGAGAAGTGCTCTTTTCATGCCTCCTCCGTCACATTTCTCGGTTCTGTTATTTCCGCTGAAGGCATTAAGATGGATCCCGCTAAGGTCCAAGCTGTCATTGATTGGCCCGTCCCTAAGTCACGCGTCGAGCTGCAGCGCTTTCTCGGCTTCGCGAACTTCTATCGTCGTTTCATCCGTAATTTCGGTCAGGTGGCAGCTCCTCTCACAGCCCTTACTTCTGTCAAGACGTGCTTTAAGTGGTCCGTTTCCGCCCAGGGAGCTTTTGATCTCCTCAAGAATCGTTTTACATCCGCACCTATCCTTGTTACACCTGACGTCACTAGACAGTTCGTTGTCGAGGTTGACGCGTCAGAGGTGGGCGTGGGAGCCATTCTTTCTCAGCGCTCCCTCTCTGACGACAAGGTCCACCCTTGCGCGTATTTTTCTCATCGCCTGTCGCCGTCGGAACGTAACTATGATGTGGGAAACCGCGAACTGCTCGCCATCCGCTTAGCCCTAGGCGAATGGCGACAGTGGTTGGAGGGGGCGACCGTTCCTTTTGTCGTTTGGACTGACCATAGGAACCTTGAGTACATCCGTTCTGCCAAACGACTTAATGCGCGTCAGGCGCGCTGGGCGCTGTTTTTCGCTCGTTTCGAGTTCGTGATTTCTTATCGTCCGGGCTCTAAGAACACCAAGCCTGATGCTTTATCTCGTCTCTTCAGTTCTTCAGTAGCCTCCACTGACCCCGAGGGGATTCTCCCTGAGGGGCGTGTTGTCGGGTTGACTGTCTGGGGAATTGAGAGGCAGGTAAAGCAAGCACTCACTCAAACTCCGTCGCCGCGCGCTTGTCCTAGGAACCTTCTTTTCGTTCCCGTTCCTACTCGTCTGGCCGTTCTTCAGTGGGCTCACTCTGCCAAGTTAGCCGGCCATCCTGGCGTTCGGGGTACGCTTGCTTCCATTCGCCAGCGTTTTTGGTGGCCCACCCGGGAGCATGACACGCGTCGCTTCGTGGCTGCTTGTTCGGTCTGCGCGCAGACTAAGTCCGGTAACTCCCCTCCTGCCGGCCGTCTCAGGCCGCTTCCCATTCCCTCTCGACCGTGGTCTCACATCGCCTTAGATTTTGTCACCGGACTGCCTTCGTCAGCGGGGAAGACTGTTATTCTTACGGTTGTCGACAGGTTCTCTAAGGCGGCTCATTTTATTCCCCTTGCTAAGCTTCCTTCTGCTAAAGAGACGGCACAAATCATCATCGAGAATGTTTTCAGAATTCATGGCCTTCCGTCAGACGTCGTTTCGGACAGAGGTCCGCAATTCACGTCTCAATTTTGGAGGGAGTTTTGCCGTTTGATTGGGGCTTCCGTCAGTCTCTCTTCCGGCTTTCACCCCCAGTCTAACGGTCAAGCAGAACGGGCCAATCAGACTATTGGTCGCATCTTACGCAGTCTTTCTTTTCGCAACCCTGCGTCTTGGTCAGAACAGCTCCCCTGGGCAGAATACGCCCACAACTCGCTTCCTTCGTCTGCGACCGGGCTATCTCCTTTTCAGAGTAGCCTCGGGTACCAGCCTCCGCTGTTCTCATCTCAGTTCGCCGAGTCCAGCGTCCCCTCCGCTCAGGCTTTTGTCCAACGTTGCGAGCGCACCTGGAAGAGGGTCAGGTCTGCACTTTGCCGTTATAGGGCGCAGACTGTGAGAGCTGCTAATAAGCGTAGAACTAAGAGTCCTAGATATTGTCGCGGTCAGAGAGTTTGGCTCTCCACTCAGAACCTTCCCCTTAAGACCGCTTCTCGCAAGTTGACCCCGCGGTTCATTGGTCCGTTCCGTATTTCTCGGATCATTAATCCTGTCGCAGTGCGACTTCTTCTTCCGCGATATCTTCGTCGCGTCCACCCGGTCTTCCATGTCTCCTGTGTCAAGCCCGTTCTTCGCGCCCCCGCTCGTCTTCCCCCCCCCCCCCCATCCTTGTTGAGGGCGCACCCATCTACAGGGTCCGTAGGATTTTGGACATGCGTCCTCGGGGCCGTGGTCATCAGTACCTAGTAGATTGGGAGGGGTACGGTCCTGAGGAGAGGAGTTGGGTTCCCTCTCGGGACGTGCTGGACCGTGCGCTGATCGATGATTTCCTCCGTTGCCGCCAGGTTTCCTCCTCGAGTGCGCCAGGAGGCGCTCGGTGAGTGGGGGGGTACTGTCATGTATTGTCATGTTGTGTCTTGTTTCTGTCCTCTCCCTTCACCCTGTCTCCCTCTGCTGGTCGTTATTAGGTTACCTTTTCTCCCCCTCTCTCCCCCAGCTGTTCCTTGTCTCCTCCTAACTACCTCGTCACCCCTTTTCCCACCTGTTCCCTTTTTCCCTCTGATTAGTCCTCTATATCTCTCTCTGTTTTTGTTCCTGTCTTTGTCGGATTCTTGTTTGTGTTTTTCATGCCTGAACCAGACTATCGTCATGTTTGCTGCAACCTTGTCCTGTCCTGTCGGAATCTGCCGGTCCATCTGAGCCTACCTATGTTTTGTTATTAAAGAAGTTCTGTTTACGTTAATTCGCTTTTGGGTCCTCATTCACGCACCGTAACAGTCAAGAACCAATACATTAGCATTACCTGATATAATAGAATATCACTATGCTAGCACTTTCTTCTCCCCTGCAGAACAACTTTAGCTGTCTGATGATAATCTTAGGGTACTAACACCTAAAGGAATCCTATAAGAAAAAAACAGCAGATAAAAAATTCAGTAACAAGAGCCAGGCACAGTAGCCATTCTGTTTCCTTTCAACATTCCCAACAGTGAAATTACAAATTAATTACAAAGGGTTTTTAACTTCAACAATCAATTTTTGTATTGGATAGTCTATGTCTTACAAGTTTAGCCTCTTTTTTTTGTCAGTGACTGACAGTAGTATACTGGCTGCGTCCTCTCTCCTCTCAAATGATCCAATTCTTATCCCTTCCTGTTAAGGAAATTGAAAGTTGGCAGCTTGCCCAGAACAGAGTTGGACCACCTTTCATCCCACTCATGGTTGTAACTACAGTACATACAGTTTACCATAATGAAAACTGATGTAGTGAGAAGAGTGACTGCTGCTGCTGCTACTGAGTCAATCAGTCTTAAAGGAAACACTGTCACCTATATTGACACGATCATATTGTCATTACCGTAATATGACTGACTGACTGACACACAGGGTTGCACATTTTTGGGAATATTCAGAGGTGAAATTAACGGGAATATATGGGAATTAATGGAAATATATGCAAATGAATATTAATACCATTTAAATGTAGATGTTTTTTGCATTGGATATATTTACCATATCATATGGAGACAGAAATATAAAACTTTAATTAAAGTTAAATTTGTAACTAAATAATTGTTTTTATTTCTATTGGAAGGATTTAATCATCTGCAATTATGTCTACTTATGATAAGGTAAAATTAGTTGACTCTTCACATGGATGATTTCACTGAACAACAAAAGAAAGGGAATATTGAATGATCCCCAATGATCCATCGCATCTCCCAAAAATTTTTTCAACATACATCTGTAAAATGATAGTCTAGAAACTAAAGCTTTGGTTGTCTTCCTCTCAGGCTTCCATGTCTTCTCCCTGGACCTCCTTAATGTCCACCTCTTGAACATCAGACTCTGAGGCCTCATCTTCACTGTCACTTTCCAACCTTGTTGAGGATGAATCGTTGTCAGGCTCAAAAAGCCATAAATTTGCCCGGATGGCCACCAATTTTTCAACCCTTGTATTGGTCAGCCTGTTGCATGCTTTGGTGTGTGTGTTCCCAAACAAGGACCAGTTGCACTCTGAGGTGGCTGATGTTGGTGAGATTTGGAGGGTGATGGAGGCAACAAGGGAAAGAGCCTCAGATCCACAAAGTCCCTTCCACCAGGTGGCTGATGAGATATGTTGGCACGACTGCCATGTTGCATCTCCATCCCAAAGCCCTTGCTTGGAAGTGTACTTCGCCGGACTGCCAAGAACCTTGCCCTCATCCAGGCCAAGGTGGCGAGACACGGTAGTGATGACACCATAGGCCTTGTTGATCTCTGCACCAGACAGGATGCTCTTGCCAGCATACTTGGGGTTCAACATGTACGCTGTGGCGTGTTTGGGCTTCAGGCAGAAGTCTTCACGCTTTTTGATGTATTTCAGAACTGCAGGTACCTCTGCATGCAGCAATAGTGAAGTGGCAGGGCAGTACGGATTTCTTCTTCTCTTACATCAGACAGGATGGCATTGTCTCCCTCAATCTGTGCAATGGCTACTGCTATTGGTTTCAGGAATTTCACGCTGCTTACCACTCTCTCACAAAATACATCATCCAGGAGGATCCTCTTGAAGGGGCTGTCCATATCGGCAGACTGTGATACGGCCAGACATAAGTATTTGATACATCAGAAAAGCAGAACTTAATATTTGGTACAGAAACCTTTGTTTGCAATTACAGAGATCCTGTAGTTCTTGACCAGGTTTGCACACACTGCAGCAGGGATTTTGGCAGTGTATAGATTCCGTCTCTCACAGTTGAAGTGTACGTATGATAAAAATGACAGACCTCTACATGCTTTGTAAGTAGGAAAACCTGCAAAATCGGCAGTGTATCAAATACTTGTTCTCCCCACTGTATATTCACCCCACCCAGTATTGATATCAAAACTTACCAGAAAGCATGTAGTCCTTGGCTCAGACAGTGTAGTAGTGTGGGCTCAATAGCATCTCATTAGTGTGCAAGATCTTGAGAAACAGCTGTACATGTGATGAAAGAATGCACTGTGCATGCAGAGGGTTGCAATTCCATTGAATTGGGGATAGTTTAACCAAAATATGCCACAAGACCTAGAATTGCCTTATGTGTATCCCACAAAAAAAGGTTCACTGTTATAAGCTAACTTTTTTGATGAATTGAAGCAGAAATCTCAAAATTCCCGGGCTTAACTTTCCATGCAAAATTTCCGGAATAATTCTGGAAATTCACCAGAAAGTGTTCAGACAGCCTTAATCTAAAATGGATAAAACATTTTTTAAATCCTCAGCAATTTACACAAAATACCCCATACTGACAAAGCGAAAACAGGTTTTTAGACATTTTTAGAAATGTATTAAAACAAAAACATGAGTATTCAGACCCTTTGCTATGAGACTTGAAATTGAGCTCAGGTGCATCCTGTTTCCATTGATCATTTTTCAGATGTTTCTACAACTTGATTGGAGTCCAATTGTGCTAAATTCAATTGAGTGGAAAGGCACACACCTCTCTATATAAGGTCCCATAGCTAACAGTGCATGTCAGAGCAAAAAACAAGATATGAGGTCGAAAGAATTATCCGTAGAGCTCCGAGACAGGATTGTGTCGAGGCACAGATCTGGGGAAGGGTACCAAAACATTTCTGCAGCCTTGAAGGTTCCCAAGAACACAGTGGCCTCCCTCATTCCTAAATGGAAGAAGTTTGAAACTACCAAGACTCTTCCTAGAGCTGGCAGCCCGGCCAAACTGAGCAATCGGAGTAGAAGGGCCTTGGTCTGGAGCCTGACAGGAGTCTTCGTCGCTCCTAGTGATTACTTACCCACACACACAAACAAGCAAGCAAAGACACAGAGATGCCTGTGTTATACTGGCTTATGGAAGTGGCCTAGGGAGAGGATTAGAGTTGAGAATACACACACACACACACACACACATTACACTGTCTATCTGGGTTTGAGTCCTTGACCTCTGCCCCCTCCTTGTCCCCTGGCACTGACTACCCCTTGCTTCTCTTGCTTCACCCACCCCCTCTACACCCTTTGGCAGTGACAAGTGAAAGTGGAGCCAGCCTGGGGAATTACCAGCCACTTTACTGAGGCTGGGGTCTAGCCAACAGAAGCTGCCCCTGCCCTCTATGTGTGTATGTGTGTGTGTGTGTGTGTGTGTGTGTGACGGCCCCTTGGCTGTTTTGGTTGTCCTTCCCTCTGTGCAAAGAGCTGTTAGCCTAGTCTTACCATTAGTCCTATTATTAGTCCTACCATTAGTCCTACATTTAGTCCTATCATTAGTCCTACCATTAGTCCTATTATTAGTCCTACCATTAGTCCTATTATTAGTCCTACCATTAGTCCTACCATTAGTCCTACCATTAGTCCTATTATTAGTCCTATCGTTAGTCCTATCATATGTCCTATCATTAGTCCTACCATTAGTCATATCATTAGTCCTACCATTAGTCTACTAGTGCCTGGTAATGGGCTTTAAGAGTAGAGGAGGACCACATCCTCACATTTCCCACTAGCATTTAGCTTGTGTGTGGATATTGATGACTTGAATGGGAACGGGTTTCCACTCAAGACACACACACACTCACACAAGAATGAATGTGTACACACACACGCATGCACGAATAGACACATCCACACACACACACACACACTCCATTGACAATTGAGCTAATGATCATATGTACTGGTTTGACTTGCAAATGCATGTCTGTCTGTCTGTCTGTCTGTCTAGAGAGAGAGAGAGAAAGAGAGAGAGAGAGAGAGAGAGAGAGAGAGAGAGAGAGAGAGAGCTTGTGTGTGGAGGAGTGTGTGTGTGTGTGTGTGTGTGTGTGTGTGTGTGTGTGTGTGTGTGTGTGTGTGTGTGTGTGTGTGTGTGTGTGTGTGTGTGTGTGTGTGTGTGTGTGTGTGTGTGCATATATATGTATGTATGTGTATATACTATTTGTCTGAATGCATACATTCTGTGTGTATGGCTGCCCGAAAGAGATTCTGATTATCATGATGATTGTTTTTTTACAAGAAAAGGCCATAAAGTCCTCATGGAATAACAGGAACATTCATAAGCTGTTCCTAGAATTCAGCATCTCTGCTCAAACTTCTAAGAAAATGCCTTCTAGAACATTGTAACATTTTATGGTGTTTAATCAGGTTTTTAGTACTATGGCCCATGTCAGCCTTGGTGGAATTATCCCTGATGGTCACAGGGGACAGAAGGGTCCCATCCAGCAGGGTTCTGCCCCCCTATTTGCATGCAGGGAGGGGGCCCAGGACCTAGGAGGGGGAGATTAACTAGACATGATTTGCTTCCTGTAGTAAGTGAATATAATCCCCCTAGGAAAAAGTAGTTACTGTCATGCAGCATGAGCTAATGCATCAAATTGTAACTTGATATTCCATTAGTCTCCTGCATTAGGCATAGGGGCTAAGGCTAGCCAATTTAGAACATAGATTGTTTTCATTTGTTTGTCAAATATTATGTACCTTTGAATATATTATTTTACTAGTTTAAAGCTTAGTTGCTACATCCACTTTTGGAAAGATAAATTAATAATACCAATTGATTATTGAAGAATATAATTTATCTCATGAGTTTAGTTCAACTGTTGTGGGCCTACACCATCAGAACCCAAAATATAGGCTTGTTTTACTCCAATGTTTGTAAACAATATAAATGTAAACAAACACTGTATAGCCTCAAAACATGGTTAAAACTCTAATGTTGACATCATGGATGTTCATCCTTTGCTTTGATAGATCTAACGTTATGAATTTGATAGTAGCTACATTTCTCAAGGCCCATCCCTAAACGTTTTACCAAAACAAAGGCAGGGAGTCGCTTTGTTTTTGTTCCTTTTAAGGACTCTCACTTTAATGTTTGTTTTTTTCGTGATCCAATTTTTGACAAAATATTTGAAACAAGAAAGTCTCACCTGGAGCCTCCGACGTCGAATGATTCCAGAGTCATCCATGGCAGTGGCGGGAACATGCGAGTCGCGTGCTTTGGAGTAGCGTCACCTGGTCTCGTGGCCCCAGTGTGGTCGCCTGGTGTCTCCAGGGTACGGTACAGGGCATGGAGTTCCCGCGTGGCACTGGCTGCCTGCGGTACACTGGCCAAGAACACTCCCGTCTCGCTCCTCTTCACTGGTGCGACAAAGCCTCTAGTCTGCTCAACTCATAAACCAAAAACCCATTCCGCCCAACTAACATCTGGCCCTGTACCCCAAACAGCTGCTCTAGCAAGTGCTAATGAAGCAAGTTCTTGAAGGTACCAGCATGTCCTAATGTCCTTAATACATTGGACTATAGAGAGGAGCCTGAAGTAGGCTAGTCGAATTTTAATTGTAGCCCACTTTTTAAAATGTAGGCTAACACACACATTAAATTAAAATGTATAGACAGAAATAGCATAACAATTATGGAAAGTACTTTAGGTTAAAAGTAGTGCACCTTCAGTAGTGGTTTTCATAGGATTATAATTCTTAAATTATTTGATTGAATGTCTGTTGTTTATTTCCATGTTTGTGTTTATTCCTATGGTGATGTTTTCATTGCACTGTGGCTGTCCATTCACTTTAGCAATTCGGGATTGCTGTCCACGTGTTTAATTAATCTGGTGTCCAAAAGCCCCCTTTATAACGCATTTGTTGTTATAATAGCCTAATGTAGACTACTGTAAACTACTAGCATATGCAATGGAGAAACACGCCTTATAGGCTACAATCATTGCTACAGTCAAATGTATGCAGATTGACCTCCGCGCGCAGATCAAGCGACACGTGTACGCGTCTTCGAATCCTCCCAACACGCAAACCCCATCCGGTACAGTCGTTTGACATCTGCTTGATGTTCTATGGATTCCCATAAGGAGCAAAACACGCAACCTTATACATTCATTTCTGATCCATGCTGAATACTACCCCAGAGTTTACTGCTATGAACAATCCTTGTGTTATCCCACAGATTAGGGCTATTAGCTACATACCGTTTCCTCATCTCACCCGCTCGCAGGTACTGCCATATTATTTTCTGAACGTGTCACTCTCATCCCTTTTAGTTTTAATATCCACCGTATAATGATGTTTACCCTGAAGGCGAGGTGGTTTGTAATATATATCGTGATATATCTCTCGCCATTCTATTCCCTACCTCCCACCCCCTTCTAAACACAACGAAATCACTTTTGGTTTGTTAACCCCTCAGCGACCAGATTTCCCCTCCCTCCCTTGAATCTCCTCGCCATTCTCCATAGTGGAGAGAAATGTAGGTCGTGTAGCCAGCCATATGTAATATAGGTATGTATCACTTTAAGGGACAGGCATTGTTGTATTAAACCTTAATATAAAAGAAAGAAGTCAGAGCCATCTACAGCTATATAAATCATGATGTGAAATGTTAAATAGTTAACAGTCAAGTTAATTGAACGTAATGTCCTACGAAAAAATAAAGCAAACCTTCAGTTGCATAAAATATGAATTATTAACCATAGATAAGACTTCACTTTCATCCCATGACACTGCAGTATTACATATTACTGTCTCACAGAGTTTAGGTCAGAACATTCACTGTCTGTCACCGTAGGAGGAACATTATACAACCAAACCCCCACCATTTGTTAAGGTTAAAGGGTTATGGCGATAGTTAGATATCAACAAGGCTATATCTATCTCCAAGCAGGCAGCTTTGACCTGTTTCTAGCCCTGATTTGGTAACTGGATACGTAAACGAGTCATATACAGTACAGTTTAATTAGATCTTTAGAAAGAGGAGAGGCTCTGTGATACAATATGTTGTTTTTTTTATCAGATTTTTTAAGCTAAACTTGTTGCCTGATTAACCTCTGGTGGCAGAGCAATCCATGATGACACAGCTCTATACAAACACTACCGGTCAAAAGTTTTAAAACACCTACTCATTCAAAGGTTTTTCTTTATTTTTACTATTTTCTACATTGTAGAATAATAGTGAAGACATCAAAACTATGAAATAACACATATGGAATCATGTAGTAACCAAAAAAAGTGTTAAACAAATCTAAATATATTTTATATTTGAGATTCTTCAAATAGCGACGCATTAAATCTGTTTTTGGTTTGGGTACCGTGAAGAAACCCATAGTGGCGTGTCTGGTGGGGTATTCTGAAAATATTCAGACCCCTTAACTTTTTCCACATTTTGTTACATTACAGCCTAATTCTAAAATGGATTAAAAATATATATAAATTACCTCATCAATCTCCACATACTACCCCATAAAGACAAAGCAAAAACAGGTTTTTAGAAATGTTTGCAAATTTATAAAAAATATAAAACTGAAATATCACATTTACATAAGTATTCAGACCCTTTACTCAGTACTTTGTTGAAGCACCTTTGGCAGCGATTACAGCCTTGAGTCTTATTGGGTATGACACTACAAGCTTGGCACACCTGTATTTGGGGAGTTTCCCCCATTCTTCTCTGCAGATCCTCTCAAGCTCTGTCAGGTTGGATGGGGAGCTTCGCTGCACAGCTATTTTCAGGTCTCTCCAGAGATGTTCGATCGGGGTAAAGTGCAGGCTCTGGCTGGGTCACTCAAGGACATTCAGAGAATTGTCCCGAAGCCACACCTGCATTGTGTTGGCTGTGTACTTAGGGTTGTTGTCCTGTTGGAAGGTGAACCTTTGCCTCAGACTGAGGTCCTGAGCCCACTGGAGCAGGTTTTCATCAAGGATCTCTCTGTACTTTGCTCCAGTCATCTTTCCCACGATCCGAACTAGTCTCTCAGTCCCTGCCGCTGAAAAACATCCCCACAGCATGATGCTGCCACCATCATGCTTCACTGTAGGGATGGTGCCAGGTTTCCTCCAAATGTGATGCTTGGCATTCAGGCCAAAGAGTTCAATCTTGGTTTCATCAGACCAGATAATCTTGTTTCTCATGGTCTGATAGTCCTTAGGTGCCTTTTGGCAAACTCCAAGGGGGCTGTCATGTGCCTTTTACTGAGGAGTGGCTTCTGTCTGGCCAATCTACCATACTGGCCTGATTGGTGGAGTGCTGCAGAGATGGCTGTCCTTCTGGAAGGTTCTTCCATCTCCACAGAGGAACTCTGGAGCCCTGTCACCATCAGGTTCTTGGTCACCTCCCTGACCAATGCCCTTCTCCCCCGATTGCTCAGTTCTAAGAAGAGTCTTGGTGGTTCCAAACTTCTTCCATCTAAGAATGATGGAGGCCACTGTATTTTTGGGGACCTTCAATGCTGCAGAAATGTTTTGGTACCCTTCCCCAGATCTGTGCCTTGACACAATCCTGTCTCGGAGATCTACGGACAATTCCTTTGAACTCATGGCTTGGTTTTTGCTCTGACAAGTATGGGACCTTATATAGGCAGGTGTGTGCCTTTCCAAATTATGTCCAATCAAATTAATTTACCACAGATGGAATCCAGTCAAGTTGTAGAAACATCTCAAGGAATGTCAATGGAAACAGGATGCACCTGAGCTCAATTTCGAGTCTCATATCAAAGGGTCTGAATACTTGTGTAAATAAGGTATTTCTGTTTTTTATTTGAAATACATTTTCTAATATTTCTAAAAAACTGTTTTTGCTTTGTCATTATGGGGTATTGTGTGTAGTTTGATTAGACATTTAAAAAATATATATATTTCAGAATAAGGCTGTAACTTAACAAAATAAGTGTATGCAGATGGATTATACAAGTGGTTAGGCATTTTCAACACACATGTGTTTCTTAAAAAGACTAAAACATACATATTCAATTACTCCTCAACCCTCAGCCATGAAAGACTATTATGCATGTTGATGATGTTAGTTCTGTGTGTGTAGTTAAGGGCAAGGCGTTCTGCTTTGTTTTGAGCCAGCTGCAGCTTTGCTAGGTCTTTCTTTGCTGCACCTGACCATGTTACTGGACAGTATCAAGATGGGACACTGTCAGACCCTGAACAACTAGTACAGTTGATCTTTGTGTTAAAAACACAGAACATATTTTTTATAACAGACACACCCCTCCCCATCTTCACAACAAATTTGTCAATATGTAGACACACACATTCTTATAGGCTTTGATTACAGACATGGTAAATAGGGTTGGCGATGCAGTCTGCTACCATTCTTAATCATTTCCCATCTAGGCTGTCTATATCTGGTGGGTTATCATTATTGATGGATAACAATTGTTTTTCCATCCCTTCCACACAAACTTGACCAAATTCAAAACAGCAATCATTTTCTTTCATTATTAGATCTTCAATACACAAATATGATGGTTCAATGTTCAATGTTGTCATTTCACTTCTCAGTTTGTCCACTTTACCGGGGAAATAGTCATTGAAATGATTGGCTTTATCAAAAGGTTTTGTTATAAATGACCCATCAACCTAATGATTTGAGTGATCATTGACTTGGTGTTCTTGTTCTCTCTCTGTCACCAAGGTTACTGGATGAGGACAAGGGCATGTTGCTGAGGGAAAGACAAGTACAAAGTTCAAAGTTCATCAGGGCATATAGGGCTGAAGACAGAGGAGCTTAGTGGCTTTTAGCATCATTGCCTTAATGGTCTCTGTCTGTCCGTCCGTCCGTCTGTCTGTGTACAACTTCACTGCATGGCTGGTAGCTCACAGTGACAGCATGTAATTTGGCTGCCCTGAATGCTTCTCTCAGGTTTATCCACTAGTAGCTGTTCATAGGAAACACAGAAGGAGATCCGGCAGACACATGGTGTGTGTCAGTATAGATATAGTATAGTATAGAACTGGATGTGTGTGTGTGTGTGTGTGTGTGTGTGTGTGTGTGTGTGTGTGTGTGTGTGTGTGTGTGTGTGTGTGTGTGTGTGTGTGTCTGGTTTAGAGACTCTCGCTCTGGGATTTAGCTGCTCTTGATAGATTGGTCTGGGTCTTCTGTCTGTGACCAACCGACTTTCACAGACACACAGACACAGACACACACACACACATTCAGGAACTGAAATGAACCTGGGCTGCTATTGTTTTAAAACCATGACAATGAAATAGTTTAGTTTAATAGTTTAACAATATCAAACTGTTGTTGTCTTAACAAAAGCTTCAACCTCCTCCTGCACGGACAATCTGCCAGTAAAAAAACGAAACGAAATGGGATCCTAGACTACTACCAAGTTGCCTGTTTGTCTAATTCATCCCAAATATGTAGCAACACTTTTCCTCTTCAATAATGAAAAGGAGACACGTTTATTTGACATTTTCATGTTCATTCGGAACTATTGGGATGGAAGGAAACGCAGCGTACCCGAATGGCCCAATGGAATAAAGCCTTAGTGAAAGTCCCCATATACCGCATTCCAACTAGGTCACAGTGCACACCGTGCCATAGTCCTCAAAGGGGTGACGTCATCCCCTAAATGATGCATGTGGGGGTTGGGGTAACAAAAAAGCTTGACAAGGCAAAGCCCTTAGAATATTTAGAATGGGTTTTTTGATATTTTCTCCCTCTCCTCATTCAGTGTACAACAAGGGCCACGTCACCTCACATCACTTCAGAAGACAGCTTCTTCCCTTTAGTTTGTATTGGGAACCCTTTTAGGTTCCAGGTAGAACCTGTCGTGCTTCCAGGTATAACTCTTTTCGGTTCCATGTAGAACCCTCTGTGTAACGGGTTCTACATGGAACTCAAAAGGGTTCTACCTGGAACCAAAAGGAGTTCTTCAAAGGGTTCTCCTATGGGGACAGCTGAAGAATCCTTTTAAGTTCTAGATAGCACCTTGTCTTCTAATAGTTTAGCAACAACAAGTAACATGATGCAGAGCGTATTCAGTGAAATTAGGTACAACAACAACGTTGTCAGGTGGGCTAATCAGAGCTAGTGGAGTGTGTCAGTGAGTTAGAGCAGCAGCTAGCCTTTTGTTACAGTGATGTTCTGTACATTGTGTTCATTGTGTTCTTGTCATTGCGCTCTGATTCTAGTGTTTGGCAGTGCGTATGCACAGGCATATATAGATGTAGGATCTTCATTTCAGCCAGTTTGCTACAGCAGGATAAATAATCCTGCAGCAACAGGAAATACATTTTTTTATGTGGATTATAATTAATGGACATGTTTTTGTAGTTGTTGATGCATTTTTATTTTGGGCAAATCAAGTCTGACATTTTAAAGTGGAATTGACAAACTTTAGAAGCCTTACACTACAAGTTTGCATTTCCTGCGGTGCATGAAAATTCTTAAGGCACACACACACACACACACACACACACACACACACACACACACACACACACACACACACACACACACACACACACACACACACACACAGACTCTAACACAGGCCACACTGGCCACACACACAGACTCCTCTTCTTCCCTGTGTGGAAGTGGGTCACAGACTACAGCCTTGCTAAAAGCCTGGGAGAAGAGAAGAGGCACTAAATAAAATACCAGCAGACTACAAGTCCCACGGGAGAACCATCGTCAGTCAGACTCCATAGACTAGAGGGAGAAGAGAGAGAGAGAGAGAGAGAGAGGGAGAACCACCGTCAGTCAGACTCCATAGACTAGAGGGAGAAGAGAGAGAGAGAGAGGAGGGAAAGATGGAGAGAGAGAGAGAGAGAGAGGGAAAGAGGGAGAACCATCGTCAGTCAGACTCCATAGACTAGAGGGAGAAGAGAGAGAGAGAGAGAGAGAGAGAGGGAGAACCACCGTCAGTCAGACTCCATAGACTAGAGGGAGAAGAGAGAGAGAGAGAGAGAGAGGAGGGAAAGATGGAGAGAGAGAGAGAGAGAGAGGGAAAGAGGGAGAACCATCGTCAGTCAGACTCCATAGACTAGAGGGAGAAGAGAGAGAGAGAGAGAGAGAGAGAGAGAGAGAGGGAAAGAGGGAGAACCATCGTCAGTCAGACTCCATAGACTAGAGGGAGAAGAGAGAGAGAGAGAGAGAGAGAGAGGGAAAGAGGGAGAACCATCGTCAGTCAGACTCCATAGACTAGAGGGAGAAGAGAGAGAGAGAGAGAGAGAGAGAGAGAGGAAAGAAAGATGGAGAGAGAGGGAAAGAGGGAGAGAGAAACAGAAAGAGAACGAAAGTGGAGGAGAGGGAAAGAGAGATGAGGGGAGATAAAGACAGAGAGAGAGAAGGGGTGGAGAGGAGAGATACAGAGTGAGGAAGTGATCCTTCCTCCTCGTTTCCTTTCCTTGATCTGCAAAACAGGTGGCATAGTTGACAACTGACATAATGCTCAGACCTATCAGATCATTACAGAGACAAGAAGACTGTTAGTGAATCAGATACAGAAATCGAGGAGAGGATGGAAGAGAATTGGAATTGGACTAGACCGGAAAGGTAGATTTGAGTTTATTTCCAAAATGCTATTTACACAAACGTTTCCCTTTTGTGTTTTTACATCAGAAATTAATGCTTATGGGTAGCTTTATGAGTTTGTAAAATATGACTGTTTTCCAGATTTAAATGAATAGGTTTCAGATGTGTATTAAAATGGGTTTTGTTGAATAATGCTATATATCCATTGTTTAGCTGGAATGGAATGTTTGTATCCTGTGTATTTAACATAAACATTCAACCCATCATAAATCTAGCCTCATGCTATAGTGTTTGGTTAGACTTAGGCCTCGTCCCAGATGGCACCCTATTATCTATATAGTGCACTACTTTTGACATAAAAGTATGTGTACACCTCTTCAAATTAGTGCATTCGGCTATTTCAGCCACACCCGTTGCTGTAAAATCGAACACACAGCCATGCAATCTCCATAGACAAACATTGGCAGTAGAATGGCCCATACTGAAGAGCTCAGTGACTTTCAATGTGGCACCGTCATAGGATGCCACCTTTCTAACAAGTCAGTTCGTTAAATTTCTGTCCTGCTAGAGCTGCCCCGGTCAACTGTAAGTGCTGTTATTGTGAAGCGGAAACATCTAGGAGCAACAACGGCTCAGCCGCGAAGTGGTAGGCCACACAAGCTCACCGAACAGGACCGCAGAGTGCTGAAGCACATAGCGCATAAAAATAATCTGTCCTCGGTGGCAACACTTACTGCAAAGTTCCAAACTGCCTCTGGACGCAATGTCAGCACAAGAACTGTTAATCGGGAGCTTCATAAAATGGGTTTCCATGGCCGTGTAGCCACACACAAGCCTTAGATCACCATGCGCAATGCCAAGCGTCGGCTGGAGTGTTGTAGAGCTCGCCGCCATTTGACTCTTGAGTAGTGGAAACGCGTTCTCTGGAGTGATGAATCACGCTTCACCATCGAGCAGTCCGACGGACCCATCTCGGTTTGGCGGATGCCAGTAGAATGCTACCTGCCCAAATGCATAGAGCTAACTGTAAAGTTTGGTGAAGGATGAATAATGGTCTGGGCTGTTCTTCATGGTTCAGGCTAGGCACATTAGTTCCAGTGAAGGGATATCTTACCGCTACAGCATACAAAGACATTCTAGAAGATTCTGTGCTTCCAAGTTTGTGACGACCATTTGCGATAGGCCCTTTTCTGTTTGTTGTAGGCCTCTACCTGGCTGTGGCATCTGTTGGAGGCCTCTACCTGGCTGTGACATCTGTTGGAGGCCTCTACCTGGCTGTGACATATGTTGGCCTCTACCTGGCTGTGACTCTTTTGTAGGCCTCTACCTGGCTCTACCTGGCTGTGACATCTGTTGTAGGCCTCTACCTGGCTCTACCTGGCCGTGACATCTGTTGTAGGCCTCAACCTGGCTGTGACATATGTTGTAGGCCTCTACCTGGCCGTGACATCTGTTGTAGGCCTCAACCTGGCCGTGACATCTGTTGTAGGCCTCTACCTGGCTGTGACATCTGTTGTAGGCCTCTACCTGGCTGTGACATCTGTTGTAGGCCTCTACTTGGCTCTATCTGGCTGTGACATCTGTTGTAGGCCTCTACCTGGCTGTGACATTTGTTGTAGGCCTCTACCTGGCTATGACATTTGTTGTAGGCCTCTACCTGGCTCTACCTGGCTGTGACATATGTTAGAGGCCTCTACCTGGCTCTACCTGGCTGTGACATATGTTGGAGGCCTCTATCTGGCTCTACCTGGCTGTGACATATGTTAGAGGCCTCTACCTGGCTCTACCTGGCTGTGACATCTGTTGTAAGCCTCTACCTGGCTCTACCTGGCTGTGACATCTGTTGTAGGCCTCTACCTGGCTGTGACATCTGTTGTCGGCCTCTACCTGGCTGTGACATATGTTGGAGGCCTCTACCTGGCTGTGACATCTGTTGGAGGCCTCTACCTGGCTCTACCTGGCTGTGACATCTGTTGTCGGCCTCTACCTGGCTGTGACATATGTTGGAGGCCTCTACCTGGCTCTACCTGGCTGTAACATCTGTTGTATACCTCTACCTGGCTGTGACATCTGTTGTAGGCCTCTACCTGGCTCTACTTGGCTGTGACATATGTTGGAGGCCTCTACCTGGCTCTACTTGGCTGTGACATATGTTGTAGGTCTCAACCTGGCTGTGCCATCTGTTGGAGGCCTGTACCTGGCTCTGCATGGCTATGACATCTGTTGGAGGCCTCTACCTGGCTGTGACATCTGTTGTAGGTCTCAATCTGGCTGTGACATCTGTTGGAGGCCTGTACCTGGCTGTGACATCTGTTGGAGGCCTCTACCTGGCTGTGACATCTGTTGGAGCCCTGTACCTGGATGTGTTAAAGACTCGTACTACTCCATCCCTTCCCCTCATCTCTGACTGTGACCGCATGTGAAGGTGTCCCTTTGTACACAGCCTGATACCATAATACACTTTAATCTCTATCTTCCTCTCCCTCTCTCCCACTCTTTCTCTCTCTCTCTCTCCCTCCCTCCCTCCCTCCCTCCCTCCCTCCCTACAAGACATCAGAACATCACAGGAGCAGTGACTAACAGCATGTCACCATAACCCACTGGGCTTTATTGATGTCTACATCATCCACAGGGATTACTGTAATACAGTGTCACACAAGGTGGTTTACCTACAATACATGTTCACTACAGTGCAACAGCAGCACCTTGTGGTAGAGGGGTGTCCCTGCAGTAAGACTGAGACCATGGGGTTATTAATCTCGGAAATACAGTATTTCAATTGCGCGTAATTCCGCAAATGAGATGTAACCTAGTCTGTCCACACAAGATTCTCATGAGGTGAATCTCAAATGAAAATCAAATCAGACGTTTTTTCTTGTAATGTATATTTTCTAAGGGTGTTATATATGTTTGGTATAGTGAAGAGGACACAGAAAAGGAGGGAGAGTTTGCGAGTCAGAAGACCATGGGTCAGAT